>NW_024729259.1:2451332-2488832 GCF_018991925.1 Homarus americanus
TATACCTGTCTCTCTTTTTTCTGTCTGTCTCTGTTTTCTGTTTGTCTGTCTCTGTCTATCTATTTCCTCTCTGTCTGTCTTCTGTCTGTCTGTCTTCTGTTTTTCTGTGTCTCTTTTACTTTTTTCTGCCTTCTGTTTTTTCTGTTTGTCTGTCTCTGTCTATCTGTTTCTCTCTCTGTCTGTCTGTCTTTCTGTTTGTCTCCACTCTCATTCTTCCCCCCCACTCCACCTCCTCTCTCTCTCTCAGATATCAGAAGAGACAAGAGTAATCGTATGCAGACTTAAAAAATTCCTCTGTAAGTTTTCAGTGTTACCAAACTGAGGATAAAGTGTGACGTTAATAGTTAGAGAATAAGATTAATCTAGAGGTTTTACCGAAGCAAACAAGTTCACACACACACACACACACACGCAAACCTTCTTTAATGATGGAACTTGGAAGTGAAGGGATGGGGGAAGCAGTTCTCGTCGACCAATGAACGAAGGCGCGGGAAGAATGCGAGGTTCAGGCACGCTGATTGGCCGATTTGGTTAACGTGATTCAGAACTTTCCTCTGCCGCTAGAAGTTCGTTTTCCTTTTTTTGGGGTGGGTGGGGAGGAGGCGCTTAGGAGGTAGGGGTAGGGAGTGGGTACCCCCTCACCCTTTCCTTACCTTTCCCCTTCCTCTCCCCCTCACCCCACCTCTCTCCCTCCCCATCATTCTCTTCCTTCCTCCTCCTCTTCCCCTTAACCTCCCCTTACCTTTCACCTATCACCCCTCACCCCCCACCTCACCACCCCCCTGCGCAGGCAGTTCTTGCGGTTTTGAAAATTGATGAATATTTTTGCATAAATCACTTAGTAAATTGAGTATGGGGATTAATTTCTCTTCTTTCCTCGGTTCTATAGTTCAGGAGGGAAGGGGTGGGAGTGAAAGAGAAGAGAGGGGGAAGAAAAATAGATCTGGAGTTTATCATGAAATATATTGGAATCATATCGCGAAAATTTAGCTCTTTCGTCATTATTTATGTTGGTAAAAGTTTGGTACGATAGTTTTCCGTTTGTGTATGACGGCCACGACGATAAAAAAGGCATTTTCTGGTGGGCTCAGGGAAGGTTTGGTTGTCCAGCGTGGAGACTGAAAACGACAGGGGCCGATGGTTTAACCCTTTGAGGAGGATGGTTTAACCCTTGAAGACGATGGTTTAACTCTTGGAGGACTTTGGTTTAACCCTTTGAAGACGATGGTTTAACCCTTGGAGGACTATGGTTTAACCCTTGGAGGACTTTGGTTTAAATGAGTCAGTAAGAGTCGTTATCATCTCAGTATAGAAAAAAATTTCACCCTACGAATTTATAAAATCCAAACTATGTGTCGTCGTATTTTAAAGTCAACCAGTCGGGTAGTTTGGTAGGGTAGTTTAATAGGGTAGTTTGATAGGTAGTTTGATAGGGAGTAGTTTGTTAGGGTAGTTAAATTAAGGTAGTTTGTTGGGTAGTTTGGTACAGTAGTTTGGTAGAGGTGGTTTGCTAGGTAGTTTGCTGGGTAGTTTGTTAGGGTGGTTGGTAGGGTAGTTTGATAGGGTAGTTTGGTAGGGTAGTTTGCTAGGGTAGTTTGTTAGGGTAGTTTGTTAGTTGAGGTTAAAATTTATCGTAATACCTTTTGAGACTATGGAGGCTGATGGTGTGGCGGGAGTCTTATATTGTCGGTTGGTTCATGATACAAGGAAAACACCCCGGCGATATATGAACCAATTTCCAGGATATTTTGCCGGAGGTGCCTCGTGAAGGTCCTAAAATCCTGGAAGGTTCTAAAGTCCTGGAGGAAGGTTCTAAAGTCCTGGAAGGTTCTAAAGTCCTGGAGGAAGGTTCTAAAGTCCATGAAGGTTCTAAAGTCCATGAAGGTTCAAAAGTCCTGGAGGAAGGTTCTGATGTTCAAAGGATCTTAAGTTAACAGAGTTTTTTCCTTTATCGTAAGTGAGGTGTGTGTGTGTGTGTGTGTGTGTGTGTGTGTGTGTGTGTGTGTGTGGCTTGAAAATTTTTACCTTAAGATTCTTTGAAAATGTGAGGTGAGAGAACTTTAGTATCTAGGTGAGAATTGTTACTTTTTCCTACGTGTCAGCTGATGGGGGATTAGGGAGGGAGGGGGAAGGAGGGAAGGAGGGAAGGAGGAAGGGGCAGGGGTGGTGTGAGAAGGAAGATGGGGAAGATAAGGAGGGATGGTGGAGGAAAGAGAAGGATCGGTAGAAAGGGAGAAGAAAGAAGGAATAAATGAGATAGAGATAAAGAAAGAAAGAAGTGGGAAGAAAAAAATAAAAGGAAATAAAGAAAGGGAGAAAGAGTAGAAAGGAAAAGGAGGAAGAAGAGGAGGCAGTGGCGGTCCAACAGAGATGCCAATACAGCGTACACCCCACACACACACACACACACACACACACACACACACACACACACACACACACACACAGCAGCAGCACGTGTAAAAGCTCATTAAAGTTCCATAACAAATTTTCCATCTAAAATAACATTATGGTGTTAATCACTGGCCGAGACAAGTGGGCCAGGGGAAGCAGCCAAGGTGACAGGTGCTAATTCATCCAGGTAAAATAAGGATATACAATAAACAAACAGGTAAATAAGAACAAAAACAAACTTGGGTAAATAAGAGAAGAATAAAAACAGGATAAACAAACACGGGTAAATAAAACAAAGGAAACAACCAAATAAAACGAGAATGATGTTATGATATTAAGAGCTGATGAAAGATTAATAATAACGATAATAGCAAGGTAGCTTGACCCGCCCTAGCAGAGAGTGGCACCCGACCCGCCCTGTGAGGTGGCCGACTGGCCCTAGCAGAGTGGCACCCGACCTGGCCCCTAGCAGTGGCACCGACCACAGCTGGCAGAGTGGCAGCCTGGCCCCTAGCCAGTGGCACCGGCCTGGCCCCTAGCAGAGTGGCACCCGACCCTGGCCCCTAGCAGAGTGGCATCCGACCTGGCCCCTAGCAGAGTGGCACGACCTGGCTGTCAGGTGGCACCGACCCTGCCCCTAGCAAGTGGCACCGACCTGGCCCCTGAGAGTGGCACCGACCTGGCCCCAGCAGAGTGGCACCCGACCCACCCTGGCAGAGTGACACTGACCCTGGCCCCTAGCAGAGTGGCACCCGACCCTGGCCCCTAGCAGAGTGGCACCGACCTGGCCCCTAGCAGAGTGACACCCGACCTGGCCCCTAGCAGGCACCGACCTGCTGCAAGTGGCACCCGACCCTGGCCCCTAGCAGGTGGCACGGCCTGCTTGAAGTGGCACCCAGGCCTGGCTAGCAGTGGCACCGACCTAGCTGAGTGGCACCCGACCTGGCCCTAGTGGCACCGACCTGGCCTAGCAAGTGGCACCCGACCCCAGCTAGCAGAGTGGCACCCGACCTGGCCTGGTGGCACCCGACCCAGCTGAGAGTGGCACCGACCTGGCCCTAGCAGAGTGGCACCCGACCTGGCCCCTAGCAGGTGGCACCCGCCCTGGCCCCTAAGCAGGTGGCACCGACCTGGGCCCCTAGCAGTGGCACCCGACCCTACAGGTGGCACCCGACCTGTCCAGGTGGCAGACCTGGCCTAGCAGAGTGGCACCGACCTGGCCCCTAGCAAGTGGCACCGACCATTTCAGCAGAGTGGCACCCGACCCTGGCCCCTAGCAGGTGGCACCCGACCTGGCTAGCAGAGTGGCACCCGCCCTGGCTAGCAGGTGGCACCGACCTGGCCCCTAGCAGGGTGGCACCCGACCCTGGCCCTAGCAGAGTGGCACCCGCCCTGGCCCCTAGCAGGTGGCACCGACCTGGCTGAGAGTGGCACCCGACCTGCCCTAGGGAGTGGCACCCGACCCTGTAGAGAGTGGCACCGACCCTGGCCCCTAGCAGAGTGGCACCCGACCTGGCCCCTGGCAGGTGGCACCAGCCTGGCCCCTGGCAGGAGTGGCACCCACCCTGGCCCCTAGCAGAGTGGCACCGACCCTGCTTGAGATGGCACCGACCTGGCCCCTTGAGTGGCACCCGACCTGGCCCCCAGCGGGGTGGCGCGACACCGGCCCCTGGCAGGTGGCATCCGACCTGGCCCAGCAGAGTGGCACCGACCCTGGCTACCAGAGTGGCACCCGAGCCTATTATGGTGGCACCAGCCCTGGCCCCTAGCAGAGTGGCACCGACCCGGCCCCTAGCAGGTGGCATCCGACCCTGGCCCCTAGCAGTAACGGCCGCTAGCAAGTGGCACCGACCCTGGCCCCAGCAGAGAGTGGCACCGACCTGGCCCTAGCAGAGTGGCACCCGACCTGCCTGTGAGTGGCACCCGACCCTGGCCCCTAGCAGAGTGGCACCCGACCCTGCCCTAGCAGGTGGCACCCACCCTGGCTGGCAGTGACACCGACCTGGCCCTAGCGAGTGGCACCCACCCTGGCCCTAGAGTGGCATCCTTATTCAGCAGGTGACACCGACCCTGGCCCCTAGCGAGTGGCATCCGCTGGCCCTAGCAGGGGCACCCGACCTGGCCCTAGCAGTGGCACCGACCCTGGCCCTAGCAGAGAGTGGCACCGACCCTGGCCCCTAGCAGGTGGCACCGACCCTGGCCCCTAGTGGCACCACGACCTGGCCCCTAGCAGAGTGACCCGACCCTGGCCCCAAGCAGAGTGGCACCCGACCCTGGCCCCTAGCAGAGTAGCACCCGACCCTGGCCCCTAGCAGAGTGGCACCGACCCAGCCCCTAGCAGTGGCACCCGACCCTGGCCCCTAGCAGAGTGGCACCCGACCTGGCCCCTAGCAGGTGGCACCCGACCCTGCATTTCTGTCTTGGAGCGAAAACCGATTGAAAAAAAAAGGTGTGAAAGAGTGCAAGAGAGAGAGTGTGTGAGAGAAAGAGAGAGAGAGAGATATCGGTGATCGGTTTTGGATATTTATTCATTATAATGATTACGTCCGATGGCTGTTGGGGCTGGATTATTTCTCAGTGGGACCCGGTGCCCCACGAGCTACCTAGTGCCACAAGATTGATTTTTTTTCTCCAGTGGTATGAGATGATGAGGTGATTGGCATTTAAGTGGAATGACAAGCAGTGGTTTAAATGAATTAGTTGGTCTTCAATTTCTTCTCGTTTCTCGTCTCTTATGAGGTTCCCAGTTCGTGTTAATGGTTGTTATTTCAGCGGGATGAGAGAGCCAGTCGGTAGTTTTTTTTTATATTTCAGTTGTGTGAGGTTCCTCTTCCACAGAGATGTCAGTGGAATAAGTCTGGAATATGATTATTGGGAATATTTTCGGCGAGGTTCCATTTGTTTACAGTTGAATTTTTAGTGGGATGAGGCAACCGGTGTGTCGCGTTTCTTCAATATCACGGGATTTCTTTGTTTACAATTGAAATTTCAGTAGGACGGGGCTCTCCTTGGTGACAATTGAAATTTCAGTCGGACGAGGCACCGTTTTATCGAATTGCTTCATATACACGCGAGGCACCGTTTGTTGACAGTTGAAATTTCAGTAGGATGAAGGGCCGGTATATTGTCGTTTGTTTTTTTCACCTGTATGGGGGACCGGTTTATTGACCCTTGAAATTTCCATTCGGTGAGTGCCTGTTTGTCATTTCTTTCACGCTTTATGATTCGTTGATTGACGATGGCCTTGATTGGTCGTGACGTTAGAGAGTGGGTTTTGATTGGACATAGGTTATAACTGGTCGTAATAATAACAGATTATGATTGGTCAAGATAATACCATAGGTTTTTATTGATATAAACGTATTAAAACAGACTGTTATATAAATATAAATATATTAATTAAAACTAACATCAATTGCATTAGTTGACGTAGGATAAATAGTTTAAATAGTTAATTAATGAAGAAGAAAACAATTCTGTGTAATTTATTAATTAATTTATTTATTTATTTTATTTTTTAGAATTAGGTTGTGGCCATGACTGTGTGGGGGAGTGACTTAGAGATTATTGTTTGTTGTTACGGTTATATTACGTCTGTGTGAGGAGGAGGTAGGAGGGAGTGAGGGAGGGGGCAGGAGTGGGAGGTGAGGGAGGAGGGGACAGGGTGGGAGGTGAGGAGGGAGGGGGGACAGGGGTGGGTGAGGAGGGAGGGACAGGGGTGGAGGTGAGGAGGGAGGAGGGGACAGGGTAGGGAGGTGGGGAGGAGGGACAGGGTGGGAGGTGGGGAGGAGGGGGACAGGGGTGGGAGGTGGTGGAGGGAGGGGACAGGGTGGGTGGGGAGGGAGGGGACAGGGTAGGGAGGTGAGGGAGGAGGGACAGGGTGGGAGGTGGGGAGGAGGGACAGGGTGGGAGGTGAGGAGGAGGGACAGGGTAGGAGGTGAGGGAGGGAGGGAGGGACAGGGTAGGGAGGGGTGGGGTGAGGGAAGGGGCAGGTGAGTCAAGTTAGAAAGTGAGTGACGATTGAGAGAGTGGATTAGGAAGGGAGGAAGGGAAGGAGGGAGAGAGAGAGGACTGAGGAACTGAGGAGAAAACAGGAGAAAAGGAGGAGGGAGCAGAGAGAGATAATGGAGTGAACTTCTATCTTAGCAAGGAGGAAAGTTGAGGAGGTGAATATTGCCCTGGAGAAGAAGGGGGAAGAGGAGGAGGAGGAAGGAGAAGGTAGGGGGGTGGGAGAGAGGGAGGAGGGTAAAGGGAGGGAGGTAACGGAGGAACAACTTGCAAGGTGTCGATAATGTGGACGTTCAACTCATTACCTCTAATGAACCAGAACTTGTGGGCTCTCTTCTCCTCTCTCTCTCTCTCTCTCTCAGTTTCCCTCGGATTTTAATGTGTTTTGAGGGAGGCATCAGCTGGCATCTTATACAGGTGAGGCACAAAGTCGTATAGGTGCCGAGTTAATTAATGGTACCCCGCTAAGATTCTACGGGGGTGAGGGGTGCCTGAGGGTGCCATCACAGTGCCAGGATGTGAGCATGAGGCGTAGTGTGGCACGCCCCTGGTAGTGCCAAGTGCCAGGCTTATCTGTAGGTAGTTAGGTGGTGAGATAAAGAGAATGAAAGTTACCTGAGTTAACATATACGTTTTCATACACGTAAATGAACCAGGTAGAACAGGTATCGTAGGCTCTGTTTTGTAAATATCCCGTAAAACAATGTAAATCCTGTAAATAAGTGTTACCTAGTGTCGAATTAGCGGTCAGGTTAGGTCAACTTGGGTTAGATTAGTGTCTGGTTATGACGGCTTATGTGGCGTTTCCTGATTGGTGCAGGGCGTGGGCATAACATGGTGACGTCATACCATCCGGACCAATCAGATGCTCAAGAATGGTAGCTATATCACTTGTGGGGGGAAAACACATGAATGATTGCTTCGCCTGGCCACAGTGTCGAGTGTTTTTGTCGACACGAGTTATATTAAACTTTCGCCAGACGCAGAAGACGCCCACTAGCCGCCACACTGGTGATTCGCACAAAATTCCCAGTCTAAAGGGGCTCGTGTGATAAAACTTCTGCCTGTCTGTCTGTCTGTCTGTCTCTCTCTCTAATTTTTCTACTTATTACTCAATAATAATAATAATAATAATAATAATAATAATAATAAATAATAATATAATAAAAATAACAACAAAAATAATCCGTTAAAGCCAAATTAGTAATATGTGACGTCACTAATTATCTTAATATATTTCATTATTAAAAAAATGGCGTCAAATTGATCCCATCCAGAGAGAGAGAAAAAAAAGGTAACGCATTAATAAGGACTCAGTCACTCAGGTGAATTAATAATGAATCATGGAAACTCTCAGGTGTTGATTTATGAACGTCTGTCACACACACACACACACACACACACACAGACACAGACACACACACACACACAGTTCCCGATGGTGAGGTGATTGGTCTTCGTAGTGCATCTGGCAGGTGGATAGATAGATAGATAGATAGATAGACTCTCCCCCCTTTCCCTCATCCCCTACACCCTTTACCCTTACCCTCCCCTTACCTTTCAACCTATCAATCACCCCCTTCCCTCACCTTCCCTTACTCCCTACTATCATCTCCTTCCTTCACACCCCTTCTATCCTCCGCCTCCTACTCCCCCTTCTTCTCTCCTCCCTCCCTCCCCCCCCCCTTCTAACAGGCACCCAGATTTATAACTTTCGTTCAACTTTTAAATTAGATCCACCGTGAACTGTCCTCCCCCTCTCCCCAACCCCTCCCCTTCCCCACCTCGTCCCCCCCCCCTCTCCCCCAACCTCCCCTCCCCCACCTCGTCCCCTCCCCCTCTCCCCAACCCCTTTCCTCGTCCCCTCCCCCCCTCCTCTCGTCTCCGCCATGATCTGCAGGACCAGCCAGTTATAGTGAATCCTCTTTTAACGGACTATATAGAGATGAAAGTCCGTTATATCGAGAGTCCTTTGATATGAAACCCCCAAGTAACGGAGTAGACAGAAACAAAAGTCCGTTATGTTGAGAGAAGTTCATTATATGGAGGCTTTACTGGATTAATAATTCCCAAAATGGCTAAGGAATTATTAATAATCTGAGGGTGAAAGAAGGTGTGGATAACTAAGGTGAATGGAGAGGAGGAATTATTGGTAATCTATGAATGGAGGGGGGGAGATTATTTATAATTTAAGGAGGTAAAGTTGAAATTATTGATAATCTGAGGATGATGGGGTAAATTAATGATAATCTGTACAAACGTTTCCGGTATAATTAGTGGATGAGGGAAATTTGTGATAATCTGTAGGTGAGGCGCATTGTTAGTCTGGCATGGGGATAGACAATAATGCTGATGATGATGATGATGATGAGAGATGGATATATATATATATATATATATATATATATATATATATATATAGAGAGATTCACGGATTATCGAATCAGTGCAGTCGGATTACTGAGGAGACAGCGAGGCCGAGGATTTACGGTGAGAGGGATGTGAGTGGGTTTGTGAAGGTGGGAGAGGGAGTGAGAGGATGGGAAGGGGAATGAGAGGGAGAATAGTTGAACCTTATTGTTATTATTATTATTATTATTATTATTATTATTATTATTATTATTATTGTTTTTCTTGTTGTAAATAAAAGTAATTTGCACACACACACACACACACACACACACCACATTATTCAACATTTTACAATTATTACAAAACTGTAGTTGGCGAGTAATATAAGATGTATTAGAGATGAGGAACGAGTCTGGAGTCTCAAGGGATCGTAAATTAATTTTTCTCCCTAACTGGTGATGGGATGACTGGGAGGATTAATGTGACTAGATTCTTAAAGGTTCGTAAGTTTACATTTTTCCCTTAACTCCTTATACAACAACGTGTCTAAACTGTCTCCCTTAGCAAAAATGTATTCTCAAAGGTTCATAAGTTAAGCTTGTTGAAATTACTCCCAAAGATGTTTTTATTCTTGTATTTCAATTTTCATAGTTAATTTGATATTTTTATTTATTTTTATTTTTATTTTTTAAAGGTAAAGTGAGTCTTACCTTCCATGTAATTTCGGTAATGGAATTTTCAGGTAAATTGTAAGTTTAAAGTTCTTTTTGCTGTTTTCTGCTTCTCGGAGTTAAGAACAAATAAAAAATGTTGCAATGATAATGATAATAATAATAGTAATACTAATAATAATTATAAAAATGGTAATAATAATAATTATAATCATAATGATAATAATGATAAAAATAGGAATAATAATAATTATAATGATAAAAATAATAATAATAATAATTATAATAATAGTAATAATAATTATAATCATAATAATAATAATAGTGATAAAATAATAATAATAATAATAATAATAATAATAATAATAATAATAATAATAATGACAGTAATAATATTAATACTAATAACAGTGATAATAATAATAATAATAATAATAATAATAATAATAGTAACAACAACACCGGAGCCAGAAAGTGCCAGGTAACGGGAAATAGAGCCATAGAGTGCCAAGTAGTGCCAGGTAGAGCCAAACAGTGCCCGGGAAATACAAATTTCACACTATCACACAAACTGGCATCCCTCTGGTGAAAATTGGGTCTGGTGCGTTGATGGGAGTGACGCTACGACTCTTTTACCAATTTACCTGCCAATTAAGGTGTGTAATAGTTGAGCTGAGTGGTATTATAGAAGCTTACTCGTCTGGCTGTTGTATCCGGTGTGTGTGTGTGTGTGTGTGTGTGTGTTGTGTTGTGAGGGGAAGGCACAGACACATACGTACACAGCTACGCTACACACATGAACAAAACACACACACACACACACACACACACACACACACACTATCTCTCTGTTTGGCAAGATCACTTTAGCTCACCCATAAAGGTTTCAGAACACGTCATCACATTATATACATTGAAATTAATTAAATATACCGTATTAATTTATTTCTCTATTACTCAAAATTACAGTAGAAATTTTACGTATTTTTTTATATCATTCGGTTATATAATTAATTTGTGGTGAGGGTGGTTCGTGTATTCGGCCGACAGATGGCAGCACGAGTCACCTATTCCCCCCCCAAGTAGCTTTAGGGTGCCCGCTTATAAGGTCTTTGCTAGTTTACTGATGTGATGGACAGGAAACGGTCATGTGGAAGGTTGAATTATTTTATTATTATTTTATTATTATAATTATTATTATTATTATTATTGTTATTATTATTGTTATTATTATTATTATTATTATTATTATTATTATTATTATTGTTATTATTATTACTTGGTGCGTCCATAATGAGAGGAAGTCGGCAGTGTAAAAGAAATAATAATGATAATAATAATAATAAACAAACAAAAAGAACATGAAGTGAAAACACGAAATAAAAGAAAGGAAGAAAAAACGAAAAGAAAGACAAATTAATAATGGATAATAAAAAAAAAGGCAAAATACACTAATAGGTAAAAACTGTACGATAATATTCACATTCAATTACCGGAAACTCTGGGTGGTTGAATGGGCAAGTTATCGGACACGGTGAACGGTACCATGAGGGAATAACCACCTATTCAGAGGCAACTTCTCACAATACTTCGTCGCGTTTAATGAGCCTTAAGGACAATATTTACTAACTACCAACCGCTCTATTCTGGCCCAGGACATATGATTTTTTTTACTTTTAAAGATACGGGATTTTTTTCTTCAAAGTTTATTGTGGTTTTCTCACTTAAGTGGATATTTAGGAACATTATTGATATGATCCACTTAAGTTACGACACTAAAGTTTATTCTGAAAGGATTTTACGGTAAATTTATCCTCGATTTAAATTATTAGGGAAAAAAATCATTAGTTATGGTAGAAATTTAAACTTATTGAGAATCCGTATTTTTTTCGTAAGATAAAATAAATCAATTTACGATCATTTGTGACCCTGGCGACAGGTGTGTAATGTTGCTTAATGAGACACGAAGCATTAACAGGTACGATACGTGAGGTCAAATGAATACCCCCCCACCACCCGCCCCATTCTCTAACCCCAACAACCCCCACCCCACCTCCCCAACCCCCACCTTCTTCCCCAACCCCCTACCCCCCACCCCCCAGCTTCCATCCCCACCCCTCCCCAACCCCACCTCTCCACCCTCCCCTACCCCCCACCTTTCCAACCCCACCCCCCCAACCCCACCCTCCCCCACCCTCCTCTACCCCACCTCTCCCCCAACCCCACCTCCCCACCCCACCTCCCCCAACCCCACCTTCCCCAACCCCCACCTTCCCCAACCCCACCCTCTACCCCACCCTTTCCCCAACCCAACCCTCTCCCACTCCCTCTACCCTCACCCTCTCCCCCAACCTCACCCTCTTCCCCTCCCCGAAAAAATGCATGGAACATTGAACACAAAACCAATCATGGATTAGTGGTTGAGATTAGTTCAATTATTCCACGATTAGCGAATCAGGAGTTGAACACTTTGGTTGAGGACATGGGCGTGTAATGTTGTGAACAGGAGATATATATATATTCTCTTTTTTCTTTCTCTTTTCACTCTCTCTTTTTCTTCTTTTCTCTCCACACTCATAAGCACATACAGTACACACAGATGATGCAGTATAGTGTGTGTGTGTGTGTGTGTGTGTGTGTGTGTGTGGACTTGGTAGTGACAAGGAGAGATTGGAGGGTAGATTACCTTTGCCTCCAAACACCACCAATTTGGAGGAGAGACCAAACCTCTCTCTCTCTCTCTCTCTCTCTGTGCTCTCTCTCTCTCTATCTGTCTCTTTATGTGTGTGTGTCTCTCCCTCCTATCTCTTATCACTCTCTTTGTGTCTCTGTCTCTATCTCCCTTTGGCTGTCTGGCTCTTTCTCTCTGTCTGTCTTTGCCTTTCTGTCTGTCTGTCAATCTGGATCTCTTTGTCTGGCTCTGTTTACTTGTTCTCTGCTCTCTCTCTCCCACACAGTCCCTCTGCTTCAAGTATCACACGACCAGCACTGGGGTGTTTTATGTTTGGGTGTTTAATAGCTAGGTGTGTTTAATGCTGGGGTGTTTATTAAGCTGGGGTGTTTAATAAGTTAGTGTTTTAATAAGCTGGGGTGTTTAATAAGCTGGGGTGTTTAATAAGCTGGGGTCTTTGTGTCTTTAATGCTGGGGTCTTTAATAAGTGAGTTTAATAAGTCAGTGTTTAATAAGCGGTTTGTTAACAATTGAATACACGTAATTACGTCGCCCAACAGCAGTTCAGCATCCCCTTAACAACTGATTATTTGGTTGTTTGTTAGGTTAGGTTAGGTTTTGGTTAGGTTTGGTTAGGTTAGGTTAGTGTTAGGTTAGGTTTGCTAGGTTAGGCTAGGTTAGTTAGGTTAGGTTTGGTTATGTTTGGTTACGTTAGATTTGGTTATGTTTGGTTGGGTTAGGTTAGGTTTTAGGTAACACTGCTTTCCTGTGTACATGAGTTGGTAACACTGTCTCACATACACATAGATAGACACTACCACAAGAGAAATGGCAACACTGCTTACATACACACCACCCAACACTACCGCATTCTACTAGAGAGAGAGAGAGAGAGAGAGAGAGAGAGAGAGAGAGAGAGAGAGAGAGAGAGTTATTCATTAGCATAAGAGAATTTTGTTTGGCGCTGTGGGTCTGTACCTGTAAATGTAACTGTAATTTTACCTGTACTGTACCTGGGTGAGAGGGGGAAGAGAGGGGATGAACGAGTGGGGAAGAGGAAGAGAGGGGGTGAACGAGGAAGAGGAAGAGAGGGGTGAACGAGTGGGGAAGAGGAAGAGAGAGGGTAGGATGGATGAGAGGAAGAAGGGGTGAAGGAAGAGGAGGAGGAACTGGGAGAGAAGGAAGAAGGTTGGAGTGGGGAGAGGGGGGTAGGATGGATGAGGGCCCTTGTATTGTGCAACTGTCAGGCTAGACTTGAAATTGCTCTCTCTCTCTCTTTTCTCACTGTACGTGTAAATAACTCACATAGGTCTACCGTGTACCTGTAATCTACCCACAGTGCACCTGTAATCACCCACACAGTGCACCTGTAATTCACCTCCCAGCACCTGTAATCAACCCACCGTGTACCTGTAATCCACCCACCGTGTACCTGTAATCTACCCACCGTGCACCTGTAATCTACCCACCGTGCACCTGTAATCAACCTGTAATCACTGAGTCACACATTACACACTTCCTGCATTATTATTTCGGCAATTAACCTTCAGGTGAGTCTAGATTTAATTGTTACCTAACGACACACACACACACACACACACACACACACACACACACACACACACACACACACACACACACTGAATTATTAGACGGGACACGGCACGGATTAATTACTTTATTTATAGATGAGGTTTAGTAATTACGCTGCAGACAATCATAACAATAATAACAACAACAGTAATAATAATATAATAATAATAATAATAATAATAATAATAATAATAATAATAATAATAATAATAATCACCCAAACAGGACTGACACTGTTGAAGGTTTATCTTGGAACACGTTAAACCTACGGTCCTGACCAACCATGTTTCACTTACCTGCACTTCCTCCTGACCTCTGACCTCCTGACCTCCTGACCTCTGACCTTTACTTCGAGGGACACCCAAATACCTCCTTACCATATTGTGTGTGTGTGTGTGTGTGTGTGTGTGTGTGTATGTGTGTAAGTTTTTGGGGGGTTGAAGGGGTGTGTTAGGGAGGTTTATGATTTATGTGGGGAATTTATCCTCCGCTTAGGTGGATTTTGTAAGTTAGTTCGTGTTGGTGGAAATTTTTGATGTATGTGAGGAATTTTTGATGCATTCAGGGTGGGGTAATATTTTGATTCATGCCGAGGGTTGGGGAAACTTTGGATTCATGTGGGGAATTTGTGATGCATGCAGGGAAGTATATCATTCATGACCAGGAGGAAAAGCGGAGTGCGGGGAATATTTTTTGAAATTTTGTAGTGAAATTTTTAACAAGTGTGAGAAATTTTTATATTATGGCAGGGTGGTTTTTTGACTCAGGGAATTTTTTACTTTTATTTGGTAGGATTTTTTTTAACAGGTCGGGAATTTTTATATGTGGCAGGAAGAATTATTAACTTGTATAAGGAAATTTTTATATGACCGGGGAATTATTGACTTGTGTAGGGAATTTTTTATATTTGTCTGGGGAATCTTTGAACTCGTGTTGGGAAATTTTTTTAATTAGGGCTGTGAAGAAAATATTTATGAATTATAGATAAAAAGAAATTATGGTTTCTTAGGGGGAATATTTTTTATTACTCTTAATTAAAGGGAAATATTTAGGCCGTGTAGGGAAGTTTTCTAGTGTGGCAGGGATATTTTTTATTCAGCTGAAGGAAAGTTTTTTTTTATCGTGTAGAGGAAATTTTGTGGTTTCCTTCACTCAGGCTCTCCCTCTCACTTCCCTCTCACTCTAATACCTTCCTTCTCTCCCTCTCACTTCCCTCTCACTCTAATACCTTCTTTCTCTCCCTCTCACTTCCCTCTCCCTTCTACTCCTTCTTTCTCTCCTTCACCTTGCACCCTTTCACTCTCTCCCTCTACTTTCCCTCCCATTGTCCCACACTTTCTCACTCTCTCCCATATTCTCTATCCCTCCCACTCCATCCTCCCCACTCCCCTCCCCACTCCCTCTCTGATGTATGTGCTAACTTTAACACACTCTCTCCCTCAACAGAAATTTGTGTTTAAATCAGTTCAGTATGTAGCCCTCCCGATGGTGGTAGTGGTGGTGGTGGTAGTAGTAGTAGTAGTAATAGTAGAGATAGTATTAGTTGTGATGATAATAGTAGTAGTAATAATGGTTGTAGTAGTAGTAGTAGTAAATGTAGTAGCAATAGAGGCAGTAGTAGTAGTATTAGTAAAAGTAGTAATAAAAGTAGTAGTAGCAATAGTAGTAGCAGTATTAGTAGTAATAACTCTGGCCATGTACTGTAGTCTACTCCTCTTCCACGCCTACACAGAAACAGCACAGCGAAGGTTTGAACCGTGGGACCTTGAGTTGCAGCACCAGTTCTATACCACCTCCACGGTTCAGGGCTCCGGGAGATCAGGGCTCAGGGCTTATGGTCTCTCTTAGGTTTATGGTCGTGCTATGTTAAGCTCTGTTATGCTGTTAATGTGCTTGGATATTGTGTGGCAGTATAATGGTGGTGGTGGTGGTGGTGGTAGTAGTGGTAGTGGTAGTAGTGGTAGTAATGGTGTGGTGGTAGTAGTGGTAGTAATGGTGTGGTGGTAGTAGTGGTGGTAATGGTGGTTTGTGTTGGCAGTATACCTTTAGTTACATCTACGACTGTATACAGGACGTCAGATGTAAACACGTTCCAATAATATTAGTTTCTATTATTTAAGTTTTTTTTTTAACAAGACCTTGACGATACTGAATTAAATTTCTAAACAACAACAGAATTTAACACGAAAATTTGTCTCTTATTGTCGTGACATTTAGAGTGCGTTAATTAATCAGATAAAATAGCGAAACAATAGCGATATTAATCAGATAAAAAATAGCGAAACAAAGCGATATTAATCAGATAAAATAGCGAAACAATAGCGATATTAATCAGATAAAATAGCGAAACAATAGCGATATTAATCAGATAAAATAACGAAACAATAGCGATATTAATCAGATAAAATAGCGAAACTACAATGAATAAAACCGCTAACTTATGTGCATTTACCGTTATCACAACATGGGTTACCGTGGGCTACCGTTACTACAGCAGGGGCTAACGTAACCATACCGTGGGTTAGTCGTACAATAACGTTGCTACACCGTTACCATGGGCCAGACAGCGTTTTCTCACTTATGTTACCGTTACTATCTGTGTGGGCTACCGTTACCGTTATCCGCATGCACCGCTACCATATCCTGACGTGGGCTATCGCTACTATCGTGTATACCGCTCTGGCGTGATCTATCGCTACTATCGTGTGGACTACCTTAACCCTCACACCAGCTATCGTTTCTGGCGTGGTCTATCGTTACTATCGTGTGGGCTACCTTTACCCTCACACCAGCTATCGTTTCCCTGGCGTGTCTATCGTTACTATCGACACTAACCCACCAGTATCGTTCTGGCGGGTCTATCGTACACGTGCTCTACCCTCACACCAGCTATCGTTTCGGCGTGGTCTATCGTTACTATCGCGTGGGCCAGCTTCAGACGCCACCCACCCTCCTCCCACGTTCCTCCCACGTTCCTCCCACGTTCCTCCCTGATTATAGCTGATAGAGGTCGGCCAGCCCATCATAGACTGAGGTTATATGGATTTGTTATAGAAGCCGATGGCCTGATATTCACCTCACTCCACTCTCACCCTCCTCCCTATCCCTATCTACCCCCCCACACACCCCTCACTTACGGCTTTTATTTTGGAGGAGGAGGGATTGACTAGGGTAGGGTAGGGTAAGGTAAGGTAGGGTAGGGTAGGGTAGGGTTAGGGGTTAGGCTAGGGTTGGGTAGGGGAAGGTAGGGTAGGGTTAGGTTAGGTAGACAGGTTAGGTAGGGTAGGGTAAGGCAAGGTAGGGTAGGTAGGGGTAGGGTTAGGGACTAGGTTAGGGTAGGGTAAGATTGGATAGGATAGGATATGGTAGGGTTAGGTTAGGTTAGGTTAGATTAGGTTAGGGTAGGTTAGGTTAGTGTAATGATTGTTTATCAGACCATAGCTTACAGTCCAGAGAACAACACATATGACAGTGTAGATGCACAGACTTACCCCTCGTAAGTTGACCCAGCCTTCGTAATAGTCTAGCCTGCGTCATGACCTTGTTAATTCAGGAATCTACTCTACCAGCCAATACACCTGACAGCTGGCCAGACACATCCAGATTAGCGACGACATCTGCCGGCTTGACACTCCAATATAAGGGCCTGCACCTCCCTAGGACAGACAGGGAAAGACAGAACTCGAACCAGACGGAGTCACACTGATGAGTATGTTTTTCTATTGGCTTGGTCTAGTCTGACAAATCTCACTATATTAGGTTAGTTTAGGTTAGGTTAGAATTCTCAAAAGGACACACACACACACACACAAACACACACACACACACACACAACAACACACACACACACACACACACACACACACACACACACACACACATAGCGGTAAAATACGGGACCAATTTTGTGGGTTTCATATATCACCATAACTTACTATGTATATTATGGCGGTTCTATAAATATGACGGCGAGCAAGATACCACTCTTCCCCTGATGATGATGGAGAGAGAGAGAGAGAGAGAGAGAGAGAGAGAGAGAGAGAGAGGAGAGAGATACAATTTCATTCTGTCGCCTCATGATGGATGGTGTGTGTGTGTGTGTGTGTGTGTGTGTGTTCCGTCAGTCTGCCACAGAGTGAATCAACACTCAGTTTTTTGGTGGCTGGACGTCGTTATCTCGACACACTTTCTGTTTTCTGTTGAGAGAGAGAGAGAGAGAGAGAGAGAGAGAGAAAAGAGAGTAAGCTATTATCTTCTGCCAGCACGGACAATCAACATCGCCTGTCGTTCGTCTGCACACACACACTATGTTTATGACTCAATTATTGTACCTGTACCACACACACACACACACACACACACACACACACACACACACACACACACACACCTAGCATGGCGAAGTGTACGACCCAGTGTTAAGGAGTAGCCCAGAAAGACCGGGCAACTCGCCAACTGCACTGGCTTAACATTAACTCGAAATATGGTGCGACGGTCGATGAAAACACTCCAGCTTATTTCACTCGAAAGTTAACCACCCTAACCTAACTTAACCTAACCTAACCCTCTTAGGTAACAATAGGGTGGTCAATATTCAGGTGATTCCTAAGCACTCTCTCTCTCTCTCTCTCTCTCTCTCTCTCGTAAAGATAGAGAAAATAATGAGCCTTAAAACAGGTGGGATTGGGTGAGCCTCGGACGATCTATCATAGGAGGATTTATACTCTTCTGAAGATGCCGGACCCTCACACCCCTCCTTCACCCCCACCCCTCACCCCCCACCACCCCTCACCCCTCACCCCTCCTTCACCCAGACGCTGATTAATGACACCCCCCAGCACCACTACCTCCTCCCCAGCATCTACTCCAGCAACCAGCATAAGCACATACAGCACACACACACACATCCCCACACACACACCTCCCCCCACCACATCCTTCCACCTTCCTCTACTCTCTGTCATGATAGAGAATAAGAAATTGAGGAGGAAGAAGAGTAGGAAGGAGAAGAAGAGGAGTAGGGAGGAAGAGAGAGTAGGGAGAGAAGAGGGGACGAAGAGAGAGGAGTAGGGAGGAGAAGGAGTGGGGAGGAAGAGAGAGGGTAGGGACAGAGAGAGAGGTAGGGAGGAGAAGAGGGAGGAGGAGAGTTCTTTGGGTGATGAAGATGAAAGAATTATTATTATTATTATTATTATCATCATCATCATCATCATCATTGTTGCTGTTGTTGTTCTTGTTCTTTTTGCTGTTCTTTATGTTATTATCATCATCATCATCATCATCATCATCATCATCATCATCATCATCACTACAAATCGCCATTCTGAGAAAACGTAATTTGGAGGTGAATGATTTAGAGCAACCATTGAAGGGAAATGGCGACACATCAATGAGAAAGAATCGAAGATGTTTGACGAAGAATGGGAACAGTTTTAGGTCATACGTCAGCAAGTACAGTTTTGTTGTCAATACAATGTTAGTGTGTTAGGTCCAATCGGGTTTAGTTTGGTTTAATGTTTGTCAGCAAGTCACAATCGGTTAGTGTTGGTTAAGTGTGCAGCAAGTCACAATCGGGGTTTAGTGTTGGTTTAAGTGTTTATGCCAGCAAGTCACAATCAGGATTTAGTGTTGGTTTAAGAGTTTATGTCAGCAAGTCACAATCGGATTTAGTGTTGGTTTAAGTGTTTATGTCAGCAAGTCACAATCGGGGTTTAGTGTTGGTTTAAGTGTTTATGTCAGCAAGTCACAATCGGGTTTAGTGTTGGTTTAAGAGTTTATGTCAGCAAGTCACAATCGGGGTTTAGTGTTGGTTTAAGAGTTTATGTCAAGCAAGTCACAATCGGGGTTTAGTGTTGGTTTAAGTGTTTATGTCAGCAAGTCCAATCGGGTTTAGTGTTGGTTTGGTTTATTCACAAGTCCAATCGGGTTTAGTGTTGGTTTAGAGTTTATGTCAGCAAGTCCAATCGGTTTAGTGTTGGTTTAAGAGTTTATGTCAGCAAGTCACAATCGGGGTTTAGTGTTGGTTTAAGTGTTTATGTCAGCAAGTCACAATCGGGGTTTAGTGTTGGTTTAAGTGTTTATGTCAGCAAGTCACAATCAGGGTTTAGTGTTGGTTTAGAGTTTATGTCAGCAAGTCACAATCAGGATTTAGTGTTGGTTTAAGAGTTTATGTCAGCAAGTCACAATCGGGGTTTAGTGTTGGTTTAAGAGTTTTATATATTTATTACGGGTTACATATGAGAGGTTGTTAGTCTGTCTGTTTATAGAGGTGTTTCAGTGTTGAGTATTGACGAGTATTGACCCTTAGGCGATTTTTACTGTTCTGTTTAATTATTGGTAACCTAACGTAACCTAACCTAAACCTAACCTAGTCTAACGTAACCTAACCTAAACCTAACCTAGTCTAACGTAACCTAACCTAAACCTAACCTAGTCTAACGTAACCTAACCTAAACCTAACCTAGTCTAACGTAACCTAACCTAAACCTAACCTAGTCTAACGTAACCTAACCTAAACCTAACCTAGTCTAACGTAACCTAACCTAACAACTGAATACGTCTACGTCTCTTGTCTGGTGAAGGAAATGCAACTCGGTCATGTGTGTGTGTGTGTGTGTGTGTGTGTGTGTGTGTGTGTGTGTGTGTGTGTGTGTGTGTGTGTGTCAATTACTCCCACAAGACAGAGGCACACGAGTGAGACAGAGATTTTTCAAGACGTTAATGGAGACATACTTACTAGCCATTGGGGGGAGGGAGGAGCTGTGGTCTGGTGGAGATAGTAGAGATGGTAGGAGACACTGCAGAGATAGCAGGAGGAGACACAGCAGAGATAGCAGGAGGAGACACAGCAGAGATAGCAGGAGGAGACACAGCAGTTACATCAAGACTTACAGTAGATAGACAAAGCAGGAGAAAAGTAGGACATTCAGCAGATATACAGCAAGACACTGCAGCAGACATACAACAAGACACAGCAGCAGATACAGCAGACATACAACACGACACACAGCAGCAGACACAGCAGACATACAACAAGACACACATCAGCAGAACAGCAGACAACAACAACCAAACAAAAAAACACAAACAAGACATACAACAGACACACAGCAGCAGATACAGCAGACATACAACAAGACACACAGCAGCAGACACAGCAGACACAACAAGACACACAGCAGCAGACACAGCAGAACACAAACACACACAACAAACAAGACACACAGCAGCAGATACAGCAGACATACAACAGACACACAGCAGCAGACACAGCAGACATACAACAAGACACACAGCAGCAGACACAGCAGACATACAACAAGACACACAGCAGCAGACACAGCAGACATACAACAAATGGATTACTGTGGAGGACACAAGTAATTTATTGACCCTTTTAACCTTTTACAGGACCTCTACTGGCTAGTCCCTCCCTCCTTCCCTCCCTCCTTCTAACTTCCCCATTTCCCTTCCTCCTTCCTTCTACCTTCCCTCCCTCCTTCTATCTTCTCCCATCTTCCTTCCTCCTCCTCCTCCTCCTCCTCCTCCTCTTAGATTCCCTTCCTCTCCCTCCCTCTTCTTCTCTTCCTCCAATCTCCCTCCTTTCTGGTGGGGGTGGGGGAGTGGTGGGGGGGTTAAGGAGTGACCATGGCCAGAGGTAAGTGTTTCTATTGCTTCATCACACTATTACTCCTTCGATATCAGGGGTGAGAGAGTGAGGGAGGGAGGGAAGTGAGAGGGAGGAGGAGAGAGAGGAGGAGAAAATCTCTAGGGTGTGTGTTACTGCCCTAGGCTAAGTCGGATCTGTAATATACGAACCAAGAAACCGAACCCGAATCAAATCGAAGCTGTAACACGAACACGATAATGAATCCATTGAAGGTCGGTTGAGTTGAGTTAGGTTGGGTTAGATTATGTTAAGGTGCAGTTAGGTTGGGTTAAGGTACAGTTAGGTTAGATTAAGTTAAGGTGGAGTTAGGTTATGTTAGGTTAAGGTACAGTTAGGTTGGGTTATAATTAGATTAAGGACAGGTAAGGTTACGTTAAGGTTTACATTAGGTTAAGTAAGAGTCCTGTTATTAATACCAGTTAAGTGGCTGGCTCACCCTAACGCCTAGACTGAGGATGGTCCACTGTCTCAGCCAAGGTAAACAAGACGATAATTTTCAGGTAAGACACAAGACTTAAGGTGTTTTGAATATATTAAGCTCATTATGTGTGTGTGTGTGTGTGTCTGTGTGTGTGTGTGTGTGTGTCTGTGTCTCTGTGTGTGTGTGTGTGTGTGTGTGTCTGTGTCTGTGTGTGTGTGTGTGTGTGTGTGTGTGTGTGTGTGTGTGTGTCTGTGTGTGTGTGTGTGTGTGTGTGTGTGTCTGTGTGTGTGTGTGTGTGTGTGTGTGTCTGTGTGTGTGTGTGTGTGTGTGTGTGTCTGTGTGTGTGTGTGTGTGTGTGTGTGTGTGTGTGTGTGTGTGTGTTTACCGTCCCCAACACACGGCATAACACCGAGTATTTTTTTAGGGAGACAAGGTAAACACACAACATTTAATCTGGCCAATAGAGGTAAACAACATGGAGGTTTTGTGTTGAAGTCCATTTTGCTTTTACCACACAAGACACGTCGGGAAAAATACAAGGGTAAATATTTTGAAATTAGGGTTGTGTAGAAGAGATAGATAGATAGATAGAGAGAGAGAAAAGGAGGAAGATAGATAGATAAAAGGAGGAGAAGATAGAGAGAGAAAAGGAGGAAGATAGATATATAGATAGAGAGAATCCTTACACTTGTCTTAAATTTTTACAAGATCTCCGGCATCTTATTACAAAACAAACATCAAATTCTCATAAAAAAACAAATAATAGTTGAGAAATGTTTTTAGGAGTTGAGAATAGTTGAGCGGCGACAGAGAAAAATGTGTCAACCAGGAGAATATTGGAAGACGGGGTGACAGGCTGACATCTGGCGTCGTCGTGTAAACATGAGAGGGCGCTGGGGTACAACATTTTATCACGACTAGTAATTTAAGTCAATTATATTAGCCAATCAAACCTTAGCTAACTGATTTTAACCTTATCTAATTTATCTAGAAAATACTATATAATATTTTTTTTAAGTTATTTTTAGGTAAGTTAGATCACGTTTGGTTAGTTAGTTTTGGGTGGTATTATTTTTTATTTTTAGGCCAGCAGACTCTCGTGTATATAAGACTGGAGGTAGATATCCGCCTGTCACTCCATGTACCAATATTATTTCTCTCCAGTTTTTGTCAAAGAATATTTTTTGTCCTCGAAAACATTTTTTTACGATTTTTTTTAAAGTTCTCGCTGCTGTTTTTTATTTTAATTTTTTTATATAATGAGTAATAAATAAGTAAATATATCAATAATATGTAAATAAATCACATAAAGACGGGGGCTGGGAGAGAGAGAGAGAGAGAGAGAGAGAGACGATATCTAAACACACACATACAGTATTCCTCGTGTGTGTGTGTGTGTGTGTGTGTGTGTGTGTGTGTCCTTGGTATGATGTTGATAAGTGATATTTGATCATTTAACAGCGAAAAAAATAACATATACAGTATATCAATCTAGGGAACTGTGAGGGGTAGAGTTGCATGCCCGACCACATCTGTTAGTGAATGACAGCAGCAGGCGGAGGAAGGAGACTCTCTGTTGAGTTGTAGAATAGACTGTTGTATAGGGAGATAGGGAGGGGTGAGGGAGAGAAGGGAGAGAGGGAGAGGAGAGAGAGGAAAGGGAGAGGACAGAGAGAGGGGTGGAAGGGAGGGAGAGAGGGGTGGAAGGGAGAGATTGAGAGGGGGTGGGGAGGGTGGAAGGGTGGAGGAGAAAGGGAGAGGGGTGGGAGGGTGGAAGAGAGGGGAGAAGGTGGAAGGGAGGGAGGTAGGGGAGAGAGGGAAGGGGAGGGACGGAGGGGAGGGTGGGAGAGAGGGGTAGAAGGTGAGAGAGAGAGAGAGAGAGAGTGAGAGAGAGAGAGAGATAGATAAGCAAATTATATTTTTTACAGGGTTAAACTTATATCGTTGGGTTAAAAATGTAGTTCAGTTTTTCGTGTTTATTTATTTATTTATTTATTTGGCTTTCAGGACCAAATATTTGTTGTTGATGTTGTTGTTGTTTAAGTGCTTTTGTGTGTTGGTTTGTTTGTGTTTGTTTGTTTTGTGTGTTTGTTTGTTTTGTGTGTTGGTTTGTTTGTTTTGTGTGTTTGTTTTTTTCACACCAAATGGTCTTAAATATTTGCTGTCTAAAGTTCAAAACCAAATTTTTTCCGTGTTAGGTTAGATTGGGGTTAGGTTAGGCTAGGTGAGGTTAGGTTAGGTTAGGTTATTTAAAGTTAGATTAGGTTAGGTTAATTTTGGTTAGATTAGGTTAAGTTAGGTTTTCTTGTTCTTGTTCTTCTTCTTCTTCTTCTTCTTCTTCTTCTTCTTCTTCTTCTTCCTCTTCTTCATTTATTCCTGCCATTCCTAGTTACATTATAATTCTCTTTTCATGTTTGTTTGATGTGTCTTTCCCTTCCTTCGTTTCCTCCTCTTTCTTCTTCTGCTCCCCTTCCTCTTCCTCCTCATTCATCTTCTTCTCTTTCTTATTTATCACTTTCTTTCATCTTTTATTTATATTTTTCTGTTTGTGTTTTGGTTTTGGTTGCTTCTATTTGCCTCTCTCTCTCTCTCTCTCTCTCTCTCACATCAATTACTCAAGATTTCCTCCTAATTGAGTTTCTTTTCGTTTCCTCTTTCTATCCCATCCATTATCCTCCTCTCCTCCTTCTCTCTCATTGTCATTTATTCTTCTCATCTTCTCTCCCTGTTTTAATTGTTCCCTAAACGACTCCTTATTCACTTGGAGATTTTCATACATTCTTCTTCTCTTCTCTTCTCTTCTTTTTTCTCTTCTCTTCTCTTCTTCTTTTTCTCTTCTCTTCTATTCTTCTTCTCTTCTCTTCTTCTTCTTCTTCTTCTTTTCTCTTCTCTTCTCTTCTCTTCTCTACTTCTTTTTGTTATTCTTCTTCTCTTATTATTGTTCTCTCTTACATTCTTGCGTCTTTCTCTTTACATTTTATTTATTTAAACAGTTGGGGATCACTAACCTAACCCAACCCTAACCTAACCTAACCTAACCTAACCCAACCTAAACCTAACCTAACCCAACCTAAACCTAACCTAACCCAACCAAACCTGCTGGTATAAACTCACCCCGCCACCATCACCAGCACCACACTCTACCATCAACAGTTTGTAGTCTTTGATCCTAATGCTGTAATATTGAGCTGCTGCAGGTAACCAGGAGGAGGAAGGAGAGGAGGAGGAAGAGGAGGAGGAAAGGAGGAGGGAGGAGGGAGGAGGAGGAAGAGGAGAGGAGGAGGAGGAGGTAGAGGAGGAGGAGGAGGTAGAGGAGGAGGGAGAAAGAGGAGGAGGAGGAGGAGGAGGAGGAGGTAGAGGAGGAGGAGGAGGAAGAGGAGAAGGAGGAGGAGGAAGTGGTAGAGGAGGAGGAGGAGGAGGAGGAGGAGGAAGAGGAAGAGGAAGAGGTGAGGGAAGAGGAAGGAGGAGGAGGAGGAAGAGGAAGAGGAAGAGGTAGAGGAAGGGAAGAGGAAGAGGAGGAGGAGGACTAGTAGTACCTGCTGTCAGTCCCATTTCATTATCAAGTCAATAACTGGTCCCACTTTCTGCCACTTATCTGTTGTGTGATGGGGGAGATGGTGTTGTCTGAACCATCTACCTCCCTGTGTGTGTGTGTGTGTGTGTGTGTGTCTGTGTGTGTGTGTGTGTGTGTGTGTGTGTGTGTGTGTGTGTGTGTGTGTGTGTGTGTGTGTGTGTGTGTGTGTGTGTGTGTCTGTGTGTGTGTGTGTGGATGTGTGTGTGTGTGTGTGTGTTGTGTCTTGTGTGTGTGTGTGTGTGTGTGTGTGTGTGTCTGTGTGTGTGTCTTCTCTCTCCCGTCTCTGTCTGTTTCTCTCTCTCTTTCTTTGTCTGTCTGTCTTTCGTTACCCGTCTGTTCGTTTCCCTGTCTCTTTATTTCCCAGTCTCTTTGTCATTTATTTCCCCTTCCTTTCCCTGCCTTTCATTTGCTCTCTCTGTTTCTTCCTCTCTTTATTCTTCTTCTTTTGCCTTTGTTTCTCTATATATTTATTTCTCTTTCACATTCTCTCTCTTTCTACCTCCATTTCCTCTCTATCTCTCTCTCTGATGTGCCTCAAGACCCTCAGGCAGGCAGTTTTTAAAAGGAGGTTCGGCCACTGGCTCTACACTGACTTCGCACACAGGCTACACACCCTTGTTCTGGTAACACTACACAGGCTACACACCCCTTGTTCTGGTAACACTACACAGGCTACACCCTTGTTCTGGTAACACTACACAGGCTACACACCCCTTGTTCTGGTAACACTACACAGGCTACACCGTTCTGTAACACTACACAGGCTACACACCCCTTGTTCTGGTAACACTACACAGGCTACACACCCCTTGTTCTGGTAACACTACACAGGCTACACACCCCTTGTTCTGGTAACACTACACAGGCTACACCCCTTGTTCTGGTAACACTTCACAGGCTACACACCCCTTGTTCTGGTAACACTACACAGGCTACACACCCTTGTTCTGGTAACACTACAGGCTACACACACCCCTTGTTCTGGTAACACTACACAGGCTACACACCCCTTGTTCTGGTAACACTACACAGGCTACACACTTTGTTCTGGTAACACTACACAGGCTACACACCCCTTGTTCTGGTAACACTACACAGGCTACACACCCCTTGTTCTGGTAACACTACACAGGCTACACACCCCTGTTCTGCCTACAGGCTACACACTTGTTCTGGTAACACTACACAGGCTACACACCCCTTGTTCTGGTAACACTACACAGGCTACACACCCCTTGTTCTGGTAACACTTCACAGGCTACACACCCCTTGTTCTGGTAACACTACACAGGCTACACACCCCTTGTTCTGGTAACACTACACAGGCTACACCCTTGTTCTGGTAACACTACACAGGCTACACACCCCTTGTTCTGGTAACACTACACAGGCTACACACCCCTTGTTCTGGTAACACTACACAGGCTACACACCCCTTGTTCTGGTAACACTAGCTACACACCCCTTGTTCTGGTAACACTACACAGGCTACACACCCTTGTTCTGGTAACACTACAGGCTACACACCCCTTGTTCTGGTAACACTACACAGGCCTACACACCCCTTGTTCTGGTAACACTACACAGGCTACACACCCCTTGTTCTGGTAACACTACACAGGCTACACACCCCTTGTTCTGGTAACACTACACAGGCTACACTTGTTCTGGTAACACTACACAGGCTACACACCCCTTGTTCTGGTAACACTACACAGGCTACACACCCCTTGTTCTGGTAACACTACACAGGCTACCACCCCTTGTTCTGGTAACACTACACAGGCTACACACCTTGTTCTGGTAACACTACACAGGCTACACCTCTTGTTCTGGTAACACTACAGGCTACACACCCCTTGTTCTGGTAACACTACACAGGCTACACACCCCTTGTTCTGGTAACACTACACAGGCTACACCCTTGTTCTGGTAACACTACACAGGCTACACACCCCTTGTTCTGGTAACACTACACAGGCTACACACCCCTTGTTCTGGTAACACTACCAGGCTACACACCCTTGTTCTGGTAACACTTCACAGGCTACACACCCCTTGTTCTGGTAACACTACACAGGCTACACACCCCTTGTTCTGGTAACACTACACAGGCTACACACCCCTTGTTCTGGTAACACTACACAGGCTACACACCTTGTTCTGGTAACACTACACAGGCTACACACCCCTTGTTCTGGTAACACTACACAATACTACCCCTTGTTCTGGTAACACTACACAGGCTACAACCCCTTGTTCTGGTAACACTACACAGGCTACACACCCCTTGTTCTGGTAACACTACACAGGCTACACACCCCTTGTTCTGGTAACACTACAGGCTACACACCCCTTGTTCTGGTAACACTTCAGAGCTACACCCCCCTTGTTCTGGTAACACTTCACAGGCTACACACCCCTTGTTCTGGTAACACTACACAGGCTACACACCCCTTGTTCTGGTAACACTACACAGGCTACACACCCCTTGTTCTGGTAACACTACACGGCTACACACCCCTTGTTCTGGTAACACTACACAGGCTACACACCTCTTGTTCTGGTAACACACACAGGCTACACACCCCTTGTTCTGGTAACACTACACAGGCTACATACCCCTTGTTCTGGTAACACTACACAGGCTACACACCCCTTGTTCTGGTAACACTACACAGGCTACACACCCCTTGTTCTGGTAACACTACACAGGCTACACACACCCCTTGTTCTGGTAACACTTCACAGGCTACACACCCCTTGTTCTGGTAACACTTCACAGGCTACACACCCCTTGTTCTGGTAACACTACACAGGCTACACACCCCTTGTTCTGGTAACACTACACAGGCTACACACCCTTGTTCTGGTAACACTTCACAGGCTACACACCCCTTGTTCTGGTAACACTTCACAGGCTACACACCCCTTGTTCTGGTAACACTACACAGGCTACACCCCTTGTTCTGGTAACACTACACAGGCTACACCCCTTGTTCTGGTAACACTACACAGGCTACACACCCCTTGTTCTGGTAACACTACACAGGCTACACACCCCTTGTTCTGGTAACACACTACACAGGCTACACACCCTTGTTCTGGTAACACTACACAGGCTACACACCCCTTGTTCTGGTAACACTACACAGGCTACACACCCCTTGTTCTGGTAACACTACACACAGGCTACACACCCCTTGTTCTGGTAACACTACACAGGCTACACACCTTGTTCTGGTAACACTACACAGGCTACACCCCTTGTTCTGGTAACACTACACAGGCTACACACCCCTTGTTCTGGTAACACTACAGGCTACACACCCCTTGTTCTGGTAACACTACACAGGCTACACACCCCTTGTTCTGGTAACACTACACAGGCTACACACCCCTTGTTCTGGTAACACTACACAGGCTACACACCCTTGTTCTGGTAACACTACACAGGCTACACACCCCTTGTTCTGGTAACACTACACAGGCTACACACCCCTTGTTCTGGTAACACTACACAGGCTACACCTTGTTCTGGTAACACTACACAGGCTACACACCTTGTTCTGGTAACACTACACAGGCTACACACCCCTTGTTCTGGTAACACTACAGGCTACACACCCCTTGTTCTGGTAACACTACCAGGCTACACACCCCTTGTTCTGGTAACACTACACAGGCTACACACCCCTTGTTCTGGTAACACTACACAGGCTACACACCCCTTGTTCTGGTAACACTTCACAGGCTACACACACCCCTTGTTCTGGTAACACTTCACAGGCTACACACCCCTTGTTCTGGTAACACTACACAGGCTACACACCCCTTGTTCTGGTAACACTACAGGCTACACACCCCTTGTTCTGGTAACACACACAGGCTACACCCCTTGTTCTGGTAACACTACAGAGCTACACACCCCTTGTTCTGGTAACACTTCACAGGCTACACACCCCTTGTTCTGGTAACACTACACAGGCTACACACCCTTGTTCTGGTAACACTACACAGGCTACACACCCCTTGTTCTGGTAACACTTCACAGGCTACACACCCCTTGTTCTGGTAACACTACACAGGCTACACACCCCTTGTTCTGGTAACACTACACAGGCTACACACCCCTTGTTCTGGTAACACTACAGGCTACACACCCCTTGTTCTGGTAACACTTCACAGGCTACACACACCCCTTGTTCTGGTAACACTACACAGGCTACACACCCCTTGTTCTGGTAACACTACACAGGCTACACACACCCCTTGTTCTGGTAACACTTCAGGCTACACACCCCTTGTTCTGGTAACACTACACAGGCTACACCTCTTGTTCTGGTAACACTACACAGGCTACACCCCTTGTTCTGGTAACACTTCAGAGCTACACACCCCTTGTTCTGGTAACACTACACAGGCTACCCTTGTTCTGGTAACACTACAGGCTACACCTTGTTCTGGTAACACTTCACAGCTACACACCCCTTGTTCTGGTAACACTACAGGCTACACACCTCTTGTTCTGGTAACACTACACAGGCTACACACACCCTTGTTCTGGTAACACTTCACAGGCTACACACCCCTTGTTCTGGTAACACTACAGGCTACACACTTGTTCTGGTAACACTACACAGGCTACACACCCCTTGTTCTGGACACTCCAGGCTCACACCCCTTGTTCTGGTAACACTTCACAGGCTACACACCCTTGTTCTGGTAACACTACACAGGCTACACACCTTGTTCTGGTAACACTACACAGGCTACACACCTTGTTCTGGTAACACTACACAGATACACACCTTGTTCTGGTAACACTACACAGGCTACACACCTCTTGTTCTGGTAACACTACACAGGCTACACACCCTTGTTCTGGTAACACTACAGGCTACACACCCCTTGTTCTGGTAACACTTCAGGCTACACACCCTTGTTCTGGTAACACTACACAGGCTACACACCCCTTGTTCTGGTAACACTACACAGGCTACACCTTGTTCTGGTAACACTACACAGGCTACACACCCCTTGTTCTGGTAACACTACAGGCTACACCCCTTGTTCTGGCAACACTACTGAGCTACACACCCCTTGTTCTGGTAATACGAGATAGGATATAAATTCTTATCTGATAAAACTTAGAAGAAGTCTTCCGAATTTTGTTCAGGATTTAAATAGTAAACACCCTGCAGAATTTCCCCTTGTGTTTCCCCGACAGAGTTTGTTCTGAACAGTATTTTTCCTACGTAGAGAGAGAGAGAGAGAAGCAGTAAAAGAAACAAACAGACAGACAGACTAATAGAGAGGGAAAAATATCACATTGGCTTTCCGGAGCTAAGTATCAGGCAAATTTAACCCACAAACAAACAAATAAACAAACAAACAAACAAACAAACAAACACACAAAAGTCACATAATTTTTTCATCTCAATTCTAAGCTGCGTTACCTCTTCCCTCTCCCCCCTCCTCCCCTTCCTCCTCCCCCTTCCTCCTCCCCCTTCCTCCCTCCCCTTCCCCTCTTCCCTCCACAGATTCCTCCGACGGCGAATTTCGAAGGTAAATATTCTCTAACGTGTGTGTGTGTGTGTGTGTGTGTGTGTGTGTGTGTGTGTGTGTGTGTGTGTGTGTGCTGAAGGGTGGTAGATTTATTATTGATATAGTTGTATTTTTTTTTTTTTGGGGGGTTTGGGGAGGAGGGAGGAGATAGGGGAGGGGTGGGGAAGGAGGAAGAGGGAGGGGTAGGGGGAGGTAAGGGAAGGGGTATGTTGGGAGGGAGGGAGGAGGAAAACAGGAAGGGTGGGCGGAGGTAGTGAAGGGGAGAGGAGGAAGAGGAAGTGTCTTGTTGATGTTTGTTTTAAGGACACACACACAGACACACACACACACACACACACACACACCTCACACACACACACACACACACACACATACACACACACCATTGACATTAGAGACTTATAATGATAATAATAATAATATATGTGATGACCACAACAATATCATCAACCACAACCACCACAATAACCACAATAACCACCACAACCACCACAACAACAACCACCACAACAACAACCACCACAACAACAACAACCACATCAACAACAATAACCACCACAACAATAACCACCACAACCACATCAACAACAACAACAATAACAACAACCACCACCACCACCACCACAACAATAACCACATCAACCACAATAACCACCACCAACCACAACCTTCCTCTCCCTCTCCAACTTACCGAAACAAAAATTGACGAATAAGAAAAACGCGAAAATTACAGAAGAAAAAAAAATTATTGAAGAAAGTTGTCTCAGGAAGCCATTAAAATATTGCTTGTCCTTCCCCTCCTCCTCCTACTTCTCCTCCTCCTCCTCCTCCTCCCCCTCCTCTTCCTCCTTCTCCTCCTCCTCCTCCTTCTCCTTCCCCCCCACTGGTGAAGAAAACAGACAACCAGTGGCGTCCAGTGAGGGTGGCCTTGACCTAGAGACAGGCGGACAGGGAGAGAGAAAGACAGGAGGACAGACGAGTAGAGACAGAAAGTTAGAGAGAGAGAAACAGACGGGAGAGACAGAAAGACAGACAAACGGGACAGACAGAAAGAGACGGACAGACAGACAGACAGCTAGACACGTGTTACAAATGTTAAATTGTTGTCACAGCTTAAGGCCAAACTCACCAGTGCTGTGTTGTGTCGTGATTGTTGCAACACACGGAAGAAATATAGTGTTGTCTCCACCCAGTACAACACTATGCCACCATGCCACTATGCCACTATGCCACTGTTCCATTATGCCACCATGCCACTATGCCACTATTCCATTATGCCACTATGCCCCATGCCACTATGCCACTATTCCATTATGCCACTATACTCACATGCCACTATGCCACTATTCCATTATGCCACTATGCCACCATGCTACTATGCCACTATTCCATTATGCCACTATGCCACCATGCCACTATGCCACTATTCCATTATGCCACTATGCCACCATGCTACTATGCCACTATTCCATTATGCCACTATGCCACCATGCCACTATGCCACTATTCCATTATGCCACTATGCCACCATGCTACTATGCCACTATTCCATTATGCCACTATGCCACTATGCTACTATCCACTATTCCACTATGCCACTATTCCATTATGCCACTATGCCACTATTCCACTATGTCATTACACCATAATTTTTCGAAATCTGCTTACGTATTGTTTTTAAAAGTGAGGGAAGGAGAGGTGCTGAGAGGGATAGTGAGAGACAGGGACAGACAGAGACAGACAGACACAGACAGACAGACAAATAGACACATAGACAGACACACACACACACACACACAGATAGACAGATACAAACAGACAGACAGACAGACAGACAAATAGACGACACACACACACGCACACACACACACAGATAGACAGATAAAAACAGACAGACAGACAGAGCGTATAAATATTTTTAAGGCTTATTTTTCAAGACAGAAATAAACTAAAAATCCCTGCACATGAGAGAAAAAGATCACTAAGGTTGTTCACTTTTAGAAAATAAGTTAATATCGGATTCTATTAACAAAATTTTTTTTGATTTTTTAATATTTTTTTTCTCCGTATTTATTAATCTAATCTTTGTTAATGATTAGAAAAAATTATTTAGTCTCGAAGGATAAAGATTCGTTAGGTTAGGTTAGGTTAGGTTTTTTTGTGGGGGGTGTGGTGGTGGTTGGTGTGGTGTGTGGTGTGGTGTGGTATGGTGTGGTGTGGTGTAGTGTGGTGTTGGTAGGGATCTTAATTCTCCCGGCTGAGTAGGATCAAATATGTACTGATATGACAATTATTTTACTTTTCATTAAAAATTTTAGGAGAATAGAGAGAGAGAGAGAGAGAGAGGTGTCTCTCTTCTTGTGAGGCTTCGTGCTGGGGGCTTCCGTGTAGGTGGAGAAAGAGAGAGGGAAGACAGACAGACAGACAGACAGAGACAGACAGACAGACAGACAGAGAGACAGACAGACAGACACAGACAGACAGACAGACAGACAGACAGAGAGACAGACAGACAGACTCACAAAAGACGAACGACAGACGGACATACAACCATAACAATACTCAAGAGATCAAGACAACACACACACACACACACACACACACACACACACACCACACACACACACACACACACACACACACACACACACCACACACACACACACACACACACACACACAAATTATTGATCCCCAAAAACAAGAAAAAAAAAAAAAAACACCAAAATAATTATTAGTTTAGTTTGTAATACACTTATACACCTGAGCGTCATTCTTCTCACCTGTATATAAACTAATTACTGATAAGAGTCTTGTTGTTGTTGTTCCATTATTAAACAGAGGTCACTTTTGTATACTCAACATTATTTAATATATTACTGTACGTGTTAAAAGCAGTCAGGCTAAATAGTGTCATGAACTGAGGTACTGTGTGTGTGTGTGTGTGTGTGTGTGTGTGTGAACGGAATAAGACATTGATTAAATAAAGACGGCACTGACTTAAGATTAAACCTCCATCCTTAAACCACGAAAATTCCCTCGACCAATCCTCGCCAAGGTTACATACCGTTAAAGCACCACCGATAGTATACACACCAGGACGCTCCACCAATCATGTCTCCCGTTACATATGAACTCTTACACCGGGGACAGCCAATACCATCTCTCCTGACGTCCCTCCCGCCCTCAGAGACGAAGTGGGTGAGAGCCTCGCCATAAAGGAGAACTCCTCGATATTTTCTGACTCACCACCGCCATTTATAGAGGCATAAACTACAGACGAGTCCTACCTTCCTCTCTTCCTCCCTCTCTTCATCCATCTTTCTTACCTTCCTACTTCTTCTGTCCTTTGCGCCTTCTTCCTTCTTCTTCCTTCCCTTCTTACCTCCCTCCTTCTTCCTTCCCTTCTTACCTCCCTCCTTCTTCCTTCCCTTCCTACTTCCGTTCTTGTTCCTTCCCTTCCTCCTACCTCTTTCATTTGCCTTCTTCCTCCTTTCTTTCCTTCCTACTTCCCTCCTTCTTCCTTCCTTCCATCCTTCCTTCCTCCTTTCCTTCCTTCCTTCCTCTCCCCCCCTCCACCTCCCCGACAGTGTCACCATAACTGAGACAGCAGGGATCTGTAGGAGGCATGACGGGGGCAAATAATGCTACACTTGGGTCTTTGCAGCCACAGCATAAAAACGGAGAGTTGGGAAAAGGTTCGTCTGGCGATGATCTCTGCCCTATATCAAAGGAACGCTCGTGCTGGTGATACCGTGAGGAGACTTTGTGTGTGTGTGTGTGTGTGTGTGTGTGTGTGTGTGTGTGTGTGAAAAGTCAGGGCACCGCCAAACGAATCACATTCGCCTGTCTTTTGCCACCGTTGGCGATGAGCTAAGGATATGGGACGACTTTTTCGCCAGTCTTCATCCTCTTCCCCGCCACTTACCCCTTCCCTCCCCTCCCCTCCTCCTTCCCTCCCTGCCCCCGTCTCCTGGAAGCACCTCATTACCATATATTCACAATAATGGCGGCTGCGGCGTTTTCTCACCCTACCGCCGCGCCACTAATATGAATCTGCGGCACTAACATAGTCCCTTGCTCGTAACAAGAGACCCGCCGCCTCTAATATACTCCCAGCCCATAAATATACTCCCCAGCGCCATAAATATACTCCCAGCGCCATAAATATACTCTAGCGCCATAAATATACTCCTAGCGCCATAAATACTCTAGCGCCATAAATATACTCCTAGCGCCTGTATTATACACTCCCAGCGCCATAAATATACTCTAGCGCCATAAATATACTCCAGCGCCATAAATATACTCCCTAGCGCCATAAATATACTCCTAGCGCCATAAATACTCCTAGCGCCATAAATACTCTAGCGCCATAAATATACTCCTAGCGCCATAAATATACTCCTAGCGCCATAAATATACTCCTAGCGCCATAAATATACTCTAGCGCCATAAATATGCTCCCAGCGCCATAAATATACTCTAGCGCCATAAATATACTCCCTAGCGCCATAAATATACTCCTAGCGCCATAAATATACTCCTAGCGCCATAAATATACTCCCTAGCGCCATAAATATGCTCTAGCGCCATAAATATACTCTAGCGCCATAAATATACTCTAGCGCCATAAATATGCTCCCAGCCCATAAATATACTCCTAGCGCCATAAATATACTCTAGCGCCATAAATATACTCCTAGCCATAAATATACTCCTAGCGCCATAAATATACTCCTAGCGCCATAAATATACTCTAGCGCCATAAATATACTCTAGCGCCATAAATATACTCCTAGCGCCATAAATATACTCCTAGCGCCATAAATATACTCTAGCGCCATAAATATACTCTAGCGCCTCTATTATACACTCCCAGCGCCATAAATATACTCATAGCGCCATAAATATACTCCTAGCGCCATAAATATGCTCCTAGCGCCTGTATTATACACTCCCAGCGCCATAAATATACTCATAGCGCCATAAATATTCTCCTAGCGCCATAAATATACTCTAGCGCCATAAATATACTCTTAGCGCCATAAATATACTCCTAGCGCCAAAATATACTCCTAGCGCCATAAATATACTCTAGCGCCATAAATATACTCCTAGCGCCTCTATATATACACTCCCAGCGCCATAAATATACTCATAGCGCCATAAATATACTCTAGCGCCATAAATATGCTCCTAGCGCCGTATTATACACTCAGCGCCATAAATATGCTCCTAGCGCCATAAATATACTCCTAGCGCCTGTATTATACACTCCCCAGCGCCATAAATATACTCTAGCGCCATAAATATACTCCCTAGCGCCTGTATTATGCACTCCCAGCGCCATAAATATGCTCCCAACTCCACTATTATATACTCCTATAAAATACCTCAGTGCCATTATTACGCCCCAGTGCCACTATTACACCCACCTAGACCCCAATTATATAAACTCAACACCACTATCACAACACCACTAACACACACTCCCACAACACCACTAACACACTCACAACACCACTAACACACACTAACACAACACCACAGCACCATTAACACAACACCACTAACACAACACCACTAACACAACACCACTAACACACCACCACTAACACAACACCACTAACACACCACCACTAACACACACTCCCACAACACCACTAACACAACACCACTAACACACATCTGAAAGACTCCTAATAACGTAAGAGTCGACCAGCTCTATATAACACAGGTCCCCGTTGTGCTATACGTCACCTGCCTCTATGCACAAAACCAAGTCAGGTGGGAAAATATATAAGGTCTTTAGTCTTCTGTGTGTGTGTGTGTGTGTGTGTGTGTGTGTGTGTGTGTGTGTTGTGTGTGTGTCTAATGAGCGAATCCCAGGTGACCAGGTATTTCCCAATGAACGTCTCCTTACCTGTGCCTTTTTCCCTCTGCTAAATTACCTTCGTCGTTCATTTCAATATCCAGGTGAAGGCGAGGACGTGGTTATGTGGTTATGTGTGTGTGTGGTGGAAGGATGTGGTTATGTGTGTGTGTGTGTGTGGTGGAGGATGTGGTTATGTGTGTGTGTGGTGGAGAGGATGTGGTTATGTGTGTGTGTGGGAGGATGTGGTTATGTGTGTGTGTGTGGTGGAGGATGTGGTTATGTGTGTGTGTGGTGGAGGATGTGGTTATGTGTGTGTGTGTGTGGAGGATGTGGTTATGTGTGTGTGGTGGAGGATGTGGTTATGTGTGTGTGTGGTGGAGGATGTGGTTATGTGTGTGTGGTGGAGGATGTGGTTATGTGTGTGTGTGTGGTGGAGGATGGTGTGTGTGTGTGGTGGAGGATGTGGTTATGTGTGTGTGTGTGGTGGAGGATGTGGTTATGTGTGTGTGTGTGTGGTGGAGGATGTGGTTATGTGTGTGTGTGGTGGAGGATGTGGTTATGTGTGTGTGTGGTGGAGGATGTGGTTATGTGTGTGTGTGGTGGAGGATGTGGTTATGTGTGTGTGTGGTGGAGGATGTGGTTATGTAATAATAATAATAATAATAATAAACGGTTTATTAATAGAGTTGCAGCTGGTGGCTG
>NW_024729259.1:2493832-2538832 GCF_018991925.1 Homarus americanus
TCGGTAAGAGGCGGGCTTTAGTGGGGGGTGAGGAGGTGGTGTGTGTGTGTGTGTGTGTGTGTGTGTGTGTGTGTGTGTGTGTGTGTGTGTGTGTGTGTGTGTGGTTCGTTCAGGATCTCTTGACACTTAATGCTGCGGTGAATGATATACTTAGTAAGCTTCCGTGATGATAGTTAAGCTTCCGCCATGATAGTTAAGCTTCTGTCATGATAGTTAACCTGCCGCCTTGATAGTTAACCTGCCGCCATGATAGTTAAGCTTCCGCCATGATAGTTAAGCTTCTGTCATGATAGTTAACCTGCCGCCTTGATAGTTAAGCTTCCGTCATGATAGTTAATCTACTTGACTAATTGCATTATTTATTATCGTTCATTTACCTGGTCAAGTTAATTACTCACAGGAGGGTTAAGTTAAAAAAGGGGCAGGTAATGAGTTTAATCTGTGTTAATTTTATGTTAATTTAGAATTCTGTAATATCTTTTAGGGGGGAGAATTAGGTTTGGTTTTTCTGTGTGAATTACCGCTATTGTTGGAGGTCAAAGAGACGGGCAGAAGGTCAGAGGTCAAGTTAGGGGTCATATGTGTCATTTAGAGAGTGTGTGTGTGTGTGTGTGTTTATCTCAGGTAATTACTCTGATGGCCGCCAGGTGTAAAAGTTTTGTCTTGTGGGAATTTTGTCATCCACCCTAAGATCTGATACTCGGAGCTTCGAACCGATCATGGAGCTTCGAACTGATCATGGAGCTTCGAACTGATCATGGAGCTTCGAACTGTTCATGGAGCTTCGAACTGATCATGAAGCTTCAGACTGATCATGGAGCTTTGAACCGATTGCATAACTTGGAACCGATCACGTAGGTTTGAACCATGATCTGATCCGATACAGTCTGATCAAGTAGTTTCGAACCCTTGAGGAAAGCCGATACACCCCGATCAAACATTAGCGTCTGGTGGAATCGGGTTCGAGAGAATCCGACTCCCTTGGGTGGGATTGGGATCGGATTAGCTATTTATGGTTCAGTCTGATTCGGACTGACACAACGTCGGTTCATTTATGTTCAGATTTCGGGTTTAGTGACACTGAGGTATGCACACACACACACACACACACACACAAACACACACACACCTTTAGAATTCTGCTGATACGGGTGAAAACAAAAAAACATCGTTTGTAACTAACCTTTTGATTGGTTAATTGGACAGTGATTACGTCATGGATGTTATTGTTGTGTTCAGCCCTGCTCATAGGCGGCGCCACAGGCAACACAACAAACGAGAGATAAACAGAGGAAACATTACCCCCCCTCCCCAAAAAAACCCCTCTAATTAACGTATTTTAACACAACGAAATCATTTACCCAATCTGACATTAACATTGCTATTCTGATCGGTAATTTACTCGATAGATGGCGTTGGTAGGTTATATATTTATACAGGGTTATCCAAAATAAAATTAACATAGATATTTACATATAACCAATTAAGGATCTCTGTATTCTCTTTTCCATGACCATTTGTTTATATATAAAACTAGTAATTGGCAACTGTTGACAACGTGGCGTCATCAAGGCGTTCGTGTTTGTGTTTCTCGTCTTGGTATAAGTTAACCTTGTCTGTTGCGTTGTGTGTCGAGGAGGAGGAAGTCTCACTCAGTGTAAATAAATTAGAAGTAACACTAGGAGTATGTTCAGTGTTGCGTGAGACGTGGTGGGGGTCTGTGTGTGTGTGGGGTGGGGGGAGGGGTCTGCTTGTTTGTCTGTGTGTGTGTGTGTCTGTGTGTGTGTGTGTGTGTGTGTGTCTGTGTGTGTGTGTGTGTGTGTACGTGAAGGACCAATGCATCGAACCAGCTTATTTTTTTGTGTGATAATCGTGTTTGTTCTTCCAAGTGAATAGAACCAATCATGTGTGTTTTGTGTTTGTTGTTTGCCAGTGTTTATGTTTGATTTGTTTTTGCTTGTTTACGATTTGTTTGTTTTTAGCTGTATGTTGTTTGCTTTTTTCTGTGTCTTGTTTGCTTTTGTTTGTGTTTTACGTCTTGCTTACCTGTATTTATGACGTCAAACTTTAAAAACCAGTAAATTGTTATGTGTTTTAGTACTGTTACGGATACACAGTTTAATCCAGTTTATATTGACGAGGGAACAGACCAGAGGCGGGTGTAAACATCGCTGTTGGCATGTTCACTCCATACTGTTGTAATTGATGCAAAAACATAACTAACCTAACTTAACCTGGCCTAACCTAACGTAATCTGACCTAACCTGACCTAACCTAACCTAACCTAACCTAACCTAACTTAACCTGGCCTAACCTAACGTAATCTGACCTAACCTGACCTGTCCTAACCTAACCTAATCTAACCTAACCTGGTGTTAATTTATGACGATTGGTTCACATTTGAGAGGGTTTATTTTTATTATTACAACTATTGACTATAAAGCAAAAATTGCTTTCACTACATAGAGAGCGATTGTATAGAAAGTATTAATTTTACTTTGCAACAAAAATAACCAAACTACTCTAACTTTAGAGAGTTAAAATGTATAGAAAGTATTTCCAAAATGACCAGAAACTTTCACCACGTAGAGAAAGCGATTGCAGAGAAAGGATTACTATAACTAGAGAGTAAAAATTGACCAAACTAAACTTTCACTGTGGAGGGAAAGTGACATTATAGAGAGTAAAATAAAAAAGTACCAGAGAAAGTGCAAACACGAATCCAGGAAAGTTTTAGTATAGTGTTGAGTGATCCTAGTGAAGTAGTGAACGAAAGTATATTGTGAAAGTTTAGAAAGTATATACAGAAGTTATATATAGAGGGAAGTTTGGGATTATATTGTTTGTCATGTCTTTGAGAGTGTGGTGGGCCTTGACACACTCATTTGACACACTCACTTCACGCACTCAAATGACACTCACTTGTCACACACTCACCATACTCACTTACACATTTGACACTCTTAGCAAACTTACTTGACACACACACACACACACACACACACACACACACACACACACACACACACACACATACACACACACACACACCACACTCAAATAACACACTTGACACACACAATCCCTTAACACACACTCATTTGACACATTCACATGACACACACTCACTCGACACACTTCCAGGAACCAAACCACCATCCCCATGAGAATTTGTGTCATTTCAGAATTTGTGTCATTTCAGATTTGTGTCATTTCAAAGGGGTAAGGAAGACTAGTTTATTGAGCACCTCTTTACATCGTGCGTAAAGCGAAGGAAGCTCAAAAGGATCCCAGCGCCCAACAGGGAAGGACCGACGCTCATGCTTGCCCTTCGTCGTCTCCTGAAGGCATCTACGAGTTGGTGAGTAGCAGAGTATAGGAATTTTACCTAGATACGATTTTGATCCAGTGTTTTGGTGGTTTGTTGTTTTGAGGGTTCAGGGTTCATATTTGGTTCAGGGTTCATATTTGGTTCAGGGTTCATATTTGGTTCAGGGTTCATATTTGGTTCAGGGTTCATATCTGGTTCAGGGTTCATATTTGGTTCAGGGTTCATTTGGTTCAGGGTTCATATGGTTCAGGGTTCATTTGGTTCAGGGTTCATATGGTTCAGGGTTCATTTGGTTCAGGGTTCATATGGTTCAGGGTTCATATGGTTCAGGGTTCATTTGGTTCAGGGTTCATTTGGTTCAGGATTCATTTGGTTCTGGGTTCATAGTTTTGAAGGTTCATTAGTTCGAACACCTCTATAAACTAGTCACAAGGTTCATGTTATTGTATGATAATTTATAGTAATTTTATCTACACACACACACACACACACACACACACACCTCACCAGCTTCGAACCAGTGAACTGATCCTTTTAATACAAGTCTCTGTGTTCACTGTCTCTTCACCTTTGAACACTGTTTCGGTGCTGTTGTTCATCTTACGGGTGAACTGAACCATCTTTGTTGAAAATTTTATTATTATTATTATTATTATTATTATTATTATTATTATTATTATTATTATTATTATTATTATTATTATTGTTGTTGTTATTTTATTATTATTATTATTATTATTATTATTATTATTATTATTATTATTATTATTTATTGTTATTATTATTGTTATTATTGTTGTATTATGTAACAATATAAAACAGTTCTTATTCGTCTTCACACGTAACTTAACCTAATATCAGTATACCTGACCATTGCGGTTTATATTCTCAAAGCTCACCTGTCGTATTTTTCCTCGTAACTTTAAACGTAAGATGAGCCACACGGCAGGTAACTCGACTCACCTGTTCACAAACATGGCAGCAAATTTACTCTGAGACTGTACACCTTAACTGAGTATTATTTGGTTAGATTAGGTTAGGGGAAGATAATTAACCTGTGATTGTGGGGAGATTACTGATTCGGGATTAGTTAGGAGAGTCTCTAGTGATTGGTAGTGAGTTGGGATGGTGTCTGGTGATTGGTAGTGAGTTGGGATGGTGTCTGGTGATTGGTTGTGAGTTAGGAGAGTCTCTAGTGATTGGTAGTGAGTTGGGATGGTGTCTGGTGATTGGTTGTGGGTTTGGATGGTCTCTAGTGATTGGTTGTGAGTTGGGATGGTGTCTGGTGATTGGTTGTGGGTTAGGATGATCTCTAGTGATTGGTTATTGCAGTAGTTAGGATAATTCTATAGTGATTGGAGATTAATTAACATATTCTCTGATTAATTAGGTGTTAATTAAGTCTTTAACGATTGGTAATTAGGAGATAATTTCGTTAATTACTTACTAACTACATAACTACATCAACTAGTGGTTAAGACTCAATACACACGCTAGTATCACCTTGTTAGGGGGGGTGACTCATGCACTGTTTGCACCGGAAGGTCCGCCTCTCCTGCAGAAGTTTGTCCAGGTTAATTGACAGGTGTGTGTGTGTGTGTGTGTGTGTGTGTGTGTGTGTTTATATACGTGTGCGTGTATGGATGTTTATGTATGTGTGTATTTGTTTGTATTTGTGTGTAAGCATGTGTGTGTGTATGTTTTTTGTGTGTGTATCGCATGTTGTGCTTGTGTATGTATGAGTGATTGAGCTAACAACTGGGTCTTTTGATTGGTTCCATGCAAGATTTATTTATCAGATGGAAACCAATTAAAAACTCTGTTGATTGAAAGTTCCATGAAAGAAGGGTTGTGATTGGTTTAAAGTGGTGTAAACGCGGTATACCAGAAGGGCCTGGGAAGAGGGAGCAACTGTATTTAGGAATGTTCTGGATATGTACAGGTGTGGGTGTAAAGTACAGGTGTGGGTGTAAAGTACAGGTGTGGGTGTAAAGTACAGGTGTGGGTGTAAAGTACAGGTGTGGGTATAAAGTACAGGTGTGGGTATAAAGTACAGGTGTAGGTATAAAGTACAGGTGTGGGTATAAAGTACAGGTGTGGGTATAAAGTACAGGTGTAGGTATAAAGTACAGGTGTGGGTATAAAGTACAGGTGTGGATATAAAGTACAGGTGTGGATATAAAGTACAGGTGTGGGTATAAAGTACAGGTGTAGATAATAAAATACAGGTACAGTAATAATAACAATAATAACAATAATAATAACAATAACAAAAACAACACCTACAACACACACACACACACACACACACACACACACACACACACACACACACACACACTATAATAACTTTCATCTTACACACAATATCGCGACAAGTACAGGCTAATCACCACACCGGTCTCCTGAGTTCAAGTATTAGCTGCACAGTTGGGATTAGTTTGATGTGAGATTAGCGATTAGGCGTGATTAGTTTCATGAGAGATTAGTGCTGGGGGTTGAAGTCTGGCTGCTGGTATTAAACTTGTGTAGTCTTTGGTTAGTGTGGTGGTGTAGTGTGGTGGTGTAGTGGAGTGGTGTGGTGTAGTGTGGTGGTGTAGTGTGGTGTGGTTTGGTAGTGTGGTGTGGTAATCCCAGACACCTTTTCACACACACACACTTTCACAATACACACACACACACTTGTCACACACACACACACACACACACACACACACACACACACACACACACACACACACACTTCACACACACACACACACACACACACACACACTTGTCACACACACACACACAAAATTAATACTGTATATACACAAAAATAAATTGCACTCAGTCTAATATTAAATATACATATTGAAATGAAGATATTTTAATTGAATTCAGGTCGGCTTTAGCGAACCTGTTGCCGTGGACGAGAGTGGGTGGGTGGGCGGGTGGGTGGGTGGGGGGTGTGGGCGGTAGATGAGTGAAAGGGAGGTAGATAGATAGATAAACGGGTGATGTGGATGACTGGGGGTGGATGAAGGCCATGGGTTTAGTCGTAGTAGAGACGAGTAAGAGTCATGAGTCACCCACCTGTGGATTATTGACGAGATATCAGTAATTCAGGACAGGTGTGTGTGTGTGTGTTGTGTGTGTGTGTGTGTGTGTGTGTGTGTGTGTGTGTGTGTGTGTCACTCTCTCTGCCTCACACGACACTTACATGTCATATTAAAATGGTGTGTGACTGTTCCTCCTGTTGTAACGCTTAGTGGTGATAGTGGTGGTGATAGTGGTGGTGGTGGTGGTGGTGATGGTGATATTGATAGTGATGATGGTGAAGCGCCTCGGTACACCCATGAGAAGAACTTGTGGCGGCTCGACATTGAACACACTCTCTCTCTCTCCGTGTTGCTGTACCATCAAGTCGCTGTTGACAATCCCAGTTTATTCCGTCACAAAGTTGTAATATATTCTTCCTGTTGGTGTGTTGGTTTAGTGTGGTTTATACTGGGTTTGTGTTGTTCAGTGTGGTTTATACTGGGTTTGTGGTGGTTTATACTGGGTTTGTGGTTTTATACTGGGTTTGTGGTGGTTTATACTGGGTTTGTGCTGGTTTAGTGTGGTTTATACTGGGTTCTGGTGGTTTATACTGGGTTGCTGGTTTAGTGTGGTTTATACTGTTTAGGTGGTTTATACTGGGTTTGTGCTTGTGGTTTATTGGTTAGGTTTATGGGTTTGGGTTTATACTGGGTTTGTGCTGGTTTATAACTGGGTTTGTGCTGGTTTAGTGGTTTACGTCTATAGCCCAAGTGAATAAACTCTACGTATTTATACGTTCTTATCTCTATCTCTTTCTCCTTCCTTACCCCCTTCCTTTACCCCCCTCTCAGTACCGGGGGAGGGGGAGCGAGGAGAAGACTTTATATGTCGTAAAATTTTTCTATTATCAATGAAATTTTCGAGGAACAATTACCATCATCCTCCTCCCACCCATCCTTTCCTCCCACCCATCCTCCTCCTACCCATCCTCCTCCTCCTACCCATCCTCCTCCCACCCATCCTCCTCCTCCCACCCATCCTCTCCTCCCACCCATCCTCCTCCTCCAACCCATCCTCCCTCCTCCCACCATCCTCCTCCTCCCACCCATCCTTCTCCTCCTACCCATCCTCCTCCCTCCAACCCATCCTCCTCCCTCCCACCCATCCTCCTCCTCCTACCCATCCTTCTCCCACCCATCCTCCTCCTCACCCATCCTCCCTCCTCCCACCCATCCTCCTCCTCCCACCCATCCTCCTCCTCCAACCCATCCTCCTCCTCCCACCCATCCTTCTCCTACCCATCCTCCTCCCACCCATCCTCCTCCTCCCACCATCCCTCCCTCCCACCCATCCTCCTCCTCCACCCATCCTTCTCCCACCCATCCTCCTCCCAACCATCCTCCTCCTCCTCCCACCCATCCTTCTCCTCCCACCCATCCTCCCTCCTCCCACCCATCCCCTCCTCCCTCCCATCCTCCTCCTCCAACCCATCCTCCCTCCCCCTCCCACCCATCCTTCTCCCACCCATCCTCCTCCCACCCATCCTCCTCCTCCCACCATCCCTCCCCTCCCCACCCATCCCTCCTCCTCCTACCCATCCTCCTCCTCCCACCCATCCTTCTCCCTCATCCTCCTCCCACTCCATCCTCCTCCTCCCACTCCATCCTCCTCCTCCTACTCCATCCTCCTCCTCCAACCCATCCTCCTCCTCCCACCCATCCTCCTACCCATCCCCCTCCCCTCCCACCCATCCTCCTCCCTCCCCACCCATCCTTCTCCCCACTCCATCCTCCTCCTCCTACCCATCCCTCCTCCTCCCCACCCATCCTCTCTCCCACCCATCCTCCTCCCACCCATCCCTCCTCCCACCCATCCTCCCTCCCTCCCACCCATCCTCCTCCTCCCCACCCATCCTCCTCCTCCCACCATCCTCCTCCCTCCCACCCATCCTCCTCCTCCCACCCATCCTCCTCCTCCTGACTCCATTCTCCTCCTCCCACCATCCTCCCTCCCACCATCCTCCTCCCACCATCCTCCTCCTCCATCCATCCTCCCTCCTCCCACCCATCCTCCTCCTCCTACCCATTCTCCTCCTCCCACTCCATCCTCCTCCTCCCACCATCCTCCCTCCCACCATCCTCCTCCCACCATCCTCCCTCCTCCTACTCCATCCCTCCTCCCTCCCTACTCCATCCTCCCTCCTCCTCACTCCATCCTCCTCCTCCCACCCATCCTCCTTCCCACCCATCCTCCTCCTCCTCCCACTCCATCCTTCTCCTCCCACCCATCCTCCTCCTCCATTCTCCTCCTCCTACTCCATCCTCCTCCTCCCACCATCCTCCTCCTACCCATCCTCCCTCCTCCCACCCATCCTCCTGGCTTAACCCAACCCATATCCTCACTGTGGGGTGACTGTGGGGGTGACTTGGGTGGTGTCTGTGGGGGTGACTGGGGATGACTGTGGGGGGTGACTGTTGGGGGGTGTCTGTGGGGGGTGACTGTGGGGGTGACTGTTGGGGGTGACTGTGGGGAATGACGGGGGTGACTGGGGGATGACTGTGAGGGGTGACTGTGAGGGGTGACTGTGGGGATGACTGTGAGGGGTGACTGTGGAGGATGACTGTGGAGGGTGACTGTGAGGGTGACTGTGAGGGGTGACTGTGGGGGTGACTGTGAGGAGACTGTGAGGGTGACTGAGGGTGACTGTGAGGGTGACTCACTTAAACCCTTTTCTTCCTGGATTAAGTTGATTTATTCTCACCTTGACTTAATTACCAGACCAATTTTAATCTCGGTGGGTGGAGGGAGTGGGGGGGGGAGTGGGGTGATGTTAGTAATTAAAGACTGTTGCTCTCTCTCTCTCTCTCGTATTTCACCTGGTCAATATTTTCATTTTCTCACCTGCCAGCCCCCTCAGCTAAGTAATAACTCGCTCTCTTTATTGAGGAAAGTGACAGTCTTACCTAATTTGGGTGTGCTGCTACCACTCTATAATGGTGGTAGTGGTGGTATGGTGGTGGTGGTGGTGGTGGTTGTAGTGGTGGTGGTGGATATATGATTATAGAAATGATGGGTAAGACAACGATCACCACACACACACACACACACACACACACTCCCAACGTCTCTTGTATTCATTAATTAATTAAAATGATAAACGTATAAGGATATAATGTCTCTCTTCTCTCTTCTCTCTTCTTCATTTCTGTCTGTCCTTTTATTTTTCGGTCTTCTTCTTTCATTATCTTTTCATACCGATGAAGAGAGAGAGAGAGAGAGAGAGGGGGGGTAAAGGAGATAAGAATAAAGATAATGAATGAACGAATTAATGAATAAATGAATAAGTATTGTCGTGAGAAAGAGAGAGAAGGAAAACAAATGAAAGAAAGGGATGGGGAGAGAACGAATAAATGAGAGCAGAGAAAGGAAAGGGTATAAAGCAAATGAAAGAGAGAACAAACTATAAAGACAGAGAGAGAGAAAGAGATAGAGCGAACGATAGAGACGACAAACGAAAGATAGCGAGAAACAATAAACGGTTAATAGAGATAAAAGAAAGAGTTTAAGTAAAGCAGATTAAAAAAAAGTGAAAACTGTATAATGAAAGAAGGATGAAAGATGAAAGAGTGGAAGCAGCAACAACAACAGCGCTTAACTCACTCGTTCTTGTTATTGAGGACATGGTGGGCAAAAACCTCGCCAAATGTAGCGACTTTTAGGGTAGTGGGGGGAGTCCTCTAGCGGATATTGCTGAATGTAGCGACTTTTAGGGTAGTGGGGGGGCGTCCTCTAGCGGATATTACTGAATGTAGCGACTTTTTTTTAGCCAGTTTTAGCGATAATTTGAGATGATTTTAAGAATGTTTGTGATTTTCAGGGTGAATTAAGTGATTTTGAGGATTATTGTGAATGGTATTAGTAATTTAAGCGACCTTTAGGATGATTTTAATAATTGTAGCGATTTTTGTGGTGATTTTAATGCATTTTTATCGGGTGTGGTTCATCTTCGTCAAATATAGCGAAAATTGGCGTCAGCCTGAGTGACTTTTGGGTCATTTTCGGTTGGTTTAAATTGAGACAAGTTTATGACGTCACAGCAACAGATTTAACCAATAAAGTGAGACAAATCCATGACGTCACAGGGACAGCTTTAACCAATAAAAGTTAGGCAAATCCATGACGTCATAGGGACATTTAACCAATAAAGGTAAGACAAATCCACGACGTCACAGGAACAGATTTAACCAGTAAGAATGAAACAAGTTCCTTCCAACATAACAGATGGCTAGGCTATTAAAACAGGATAAATCTATTACCTCGCATCAACAGGTATATCATTTATGTTTATGGAGCAGTAAAACAAAATTATGCCTCGCTTACGTCAACACTAAATAATTTATTGTCTGTGACTTTATGTGACGTCATAAATTTGATCCTCTCATTCGAACAACATCTGTGACGTCAGTTATCTCATTGACGTCATGGAATCGCCTCTCTGTGATACGACGAGCATTTGTAACGTCACGCTATGCTGCCTCATTGAGTGGCCAAAGAAGTTGCCATGACAACAGATTCGCGCTGTGGTTGGATGAGCCGGTATGACGTCAGAAGCTACTAGTCTCCTGCTTGATGAATATAACGTTAAAAAACAGTGACACAGATTAATGAAATTCGTTGTAGAGGAAGAATTACCGGCGCTGCAACGTACACATTAATGAATAATTTCGCTGCTTTTGACCAGAGTTAAACGTGAAGCTGAGAACTGTGTTGTAGTGAGGCAGTGAGGGAGGGAGGGAAGGAGGGAGGAGGGAGGAGTTTGTTGTGCTCGGGGCTACGACACTAACATATATTTATCTACGTAGAGGGAGAGAGAGAGAAAAAATAGAGAATGAGAGATAAAAAGAGAGAAAGAAAGAGAAAAATGTGAGAGAGAGAGAGAGATCAGATTGCTAAAGATACATAGAGATATATAAATACTTAGATAGATGAACAGAGAGAGATAGAGGCGGGGGGGGCTATTATCACCCAAAGGAAATCATTGACGATTGACCTCAACCTCAAATCGTCCTTAAAGTATCTCTTTTAACCTTTACGACCTGATCATTAATTCAAAAGTGTCTCCCGTTAATGTGTTACCGTAAATGAACAGGTGAACTTAATAAAACAGGTAAGGTCGAATTAGCTTAATGTTGGGGTTTGGTTTAGGTTAGGTTAGGTTAGGTCAGGTCAGGTCAGGTCAGGTCAGGTCAGGTCAGGTCAGAAGTCATCAGTTATGTTTGTTTATCAACGATTCTCCGGTCATTTGGAAATCACATTTAATCCTCTTAGAAAATTTTTGTCTGTGTGTATGTGTGTGTGTGTGTGTGTGTGTGTGTGTGTGTGTGTGTGTATATATGTGTGTGTGTGTGTGTGTGTGTGTATATATATTGTGTGTATATACCGACTGTGTGTGTGTGTGTGTGTGTGTGTGTGTGTGTGTGTGTGTGTGTGTGTGTGTGTGTACAAGCATATATATTGGACTGTTTGGGTGTTTTTCTTGTTATGTAGTGTAAAGAGAAGAAAGAAAGAAAAAAGAGAGAGAGGCAGAGTTAACATCATCCATTGCCACAGTTCACAGGAGGTTGTTCAAGTCTGCCTCTTATTCCATTACCATATTCATAAAAAATTACAGAGGAGGAAGGTGGTGAGGTGTAGTGGTGGTGAGGTGTAGTGGTCCAGTGGTGTAGCGGTCCAATGGTCTAGTAGTGCTGTGTTATAGTGGTCTAGTGGTGATAGTCTAGTGGTGCAGTGGTCTAGTGGTGCAGTGGTCTAGTGGTGCAGTGGTCTAGTGGTGCAGTGGTCTAGTGGTGCAGTGGTCTGAGTGGTGCAGTGGTCTAGTGGTGCAGTGGTCTAGTGGTGCAGTGGTCTGGTGGTGCAGTGGTCTAGTGGTGCAGTGGTCTAGTGGTGCAGTGGTCTGAGTGGTGCCAGTGGTCTAGTGGGCAGTGGTCTAGTGGTGCAGTGGTCTAGTGGTGCAGTGGTCTAGTGGTGCAGTGGTCTAGTGGTGCAGTGGTCTGGTGGTGCAGTGGTCTAGTGGTGCAGTGGTCTGGTGGTGCAGTGGTCTAGTGGTGCAGTGGTCTGGTGGTGCGAGAGTGGTCTAGTGGGCAGTGGTCTGGTGGTGCAGTGGTCTGGTGGTGCAGTGGTCTAGTGGTGCAGTGGTCTAGTGGTGCAGTGGTCTAGTGGTGCAGTGGTCTAGTGGTGCAGTGGTGCAGTGGTCTAGTGGTGCAGTGGTCTAGTGGTGCAGTGGTCTAGTGGTGTAGCGGTACGAGAGTCAGAAAGGTAAACACGTTAAGCTGTGTCAATATCCCCCCCTGGAATTTTATCAAAGTACCGCTATATTTTTTTCACATCAAACTCTACAAACTTTCACCAAATATCTTTCTGAAAATATTACCCTGGGCCTTATATCTCATCCCAGAATATATATATATATATATATATATATATATATATATATATATATATATATATATATATATATATATATATATATATATATATATATATATATATATATATATATATATATATATATATATATTCGTATATAAACTCCTATATATATATGTCTATATATATGTATATCCGTTTATAAATGGTATACATGTATATATTTTTTGTTGGTATATTCTCAACATGACACAATGGCCAAAAATATTGATTATGGTGGATTTCCCTGCATCACTCATTGTCATTCACTATCAGTCACTTGTCATATGCTGTAATAGAATGTGTTGCGCTATGGTATTTTGTCACTCACTGTCATAAACAATCATTCACTGTCATTCATCCACATTTACTGTCATTCATCCATATTCACTTTCCAACCCCTGTCTACACTATCATTCACTATCATTCACTATCCCTACACTGCCATCCACACTATCAGTCACCATCACACACACTGTTCTTCCCGCCCTTGTAAGTGCTGTAAGAGGTCGGTCATTGTATAGAGAGCTTCCCCTTCCCTAACACGGGGCCGGACCCTCAAGGTGATTGCTTACCCCCTACTCCCCTTCTTCCCTCACCCTCCTGTCTCTCTCTCTCTCTCTCTCTCTCTCTCTCTCTCTCTCTCTGTATATCTTGTCTCTTGTTCTTTGTTTTTCTCTTTCTTTCTTGTTTTATCTCTCTCTCTTTTTCTCGCTTTCTCTTACTTTTTCTCTGTTTTTCTTTCTTTCTTGAACTCTTTCTCTTTTCTTTCTGTTTTTCTTTATTATCTTTTTTGTTCTTTCTTTCTGCGTGCCTCTCTCTCTCTCTCTCTCTCTCTCTCTCTCTCTCTCTCTCTCTCTCTCTCTCTCTCTCTCTCCTCCCCTCCTCATACACACTTTTATCAATTCTCTCTCACTTCCTTGATTTACCACCGTCCGCTGTGTTTGGTATTATCCTCGCTTCTGTCAATATAAAATAGTCTGATTATATAGCCCGGTTTCCCTTGTCGTAATATTGCCACGCCTATATCTGTCATTTTGTCTACCAATGAATTTTATATGTGTGGGTGGATGGATGGATAACTGGATCAAAGGATGGATGGATGGATAGATGGATGGATGGATGGATGGATGGATGGATGGATAGACAGATGCCGATATATTAAAAAAAAATACTTTAATTGTGAGCAAAAATGTGTAGGGCTTCTGTGCGCTGTGGTATCATATTCGCTTTTGCATATAAATATTACAGACACATGTAAAACTATAAACAGGGTATTGTGTTGTGGCGGGGTGTTGTGTTGTGTTGTGGCGGGGTGTTGTGTTGTGGGGGTGTTGTGTTGTGGGTTTGCTTGGGGGTGTTGTGTTGTGTATGGTGGTGTTGTGTTGTGGGTGTGGGTGTGTTGGGGGTGTTGTGTTGTGTGTCGGCGTCTGTGTGTGTGTATGTGTGTGTGTATGTATGTATGTATGTATTAGACGATTGACATCCATTGACATCACCACCATCTTCATCACCATCACCACCACTATCACTACCATCACCATCACCATCATCACCATCACCACCACTATCACCATCACCATCACCACCATCACCATCACCACCATCACCATCACCACCACCACCATCACCACAATCACCATCACCACCATCTTCATCACCATCACCACCACTATCACTACCATCACCATCACCATCATCACCATCACCACCACTATCACCATCACCATCACCACCATCACCATCACCACCATCACCATCACCACCACCACCATCACCATCATCGTCGGTGTCTGGGTGATAAATGTGCCGTAGGATTATGCCAAATGGATATTTCCTGTCGATCGTTTGTGTCTGTCTGTCTGTCTGATTGTCTGCCTGTCTGTCTGTCTGTCTGTCTGTCTGCCTGTCTGTCTGTCTGTCTGTGTCTTTTTTGTGCATTTGTGTGTTCGTTTGTATATTTTGTGTGTCTAAGATGAAACTCTCTCTCTCTCTCTCTCTCTCTCTCTCTCTCTCTCTCTCTCTCTCTCTCTCTCTCTCTCTCTCTCTCTCTCTCTCACACACACGCTAGGTAACAGTGCCGTAATATATGGCACCATTCCCAGAGACACAGTGCCTCTTGACATGGCACCTACTTCCGTCTCTCTTTTAATATTCACCTAAAACACACACAGGTGAAGGTAACTTTTTCCCAGGTGGTGGTGGTGAAGGATGTATGATCTAGGTGACTCCCAGGTGATACACACACACACACACACACACACGTACACACACAGGTAAGCTCCCCATCCTATTTACCATGACAAAGGTTTGAGCTGTGTGCACTTTGTTCCTCCCACTCTGTCTCTCTCTTCTCTGCCCTTCTCTGCCCTTCCTCCCTTCCTCCTTTCATCCCTCCTTCCTTCCCTTCTCTCTCATCTGTCTCTCCCTCTCTCCCTCCCTCTCTCCCTCCCTCTCCGATGTCAAGATAATTGGACCCTAGGCTGGTTTCGTTTTTACCTACCAGTGTGTACTAGATTTGATACACGGATGTCAGGTGAAGCTCCGGTGTCAATTTTGGAGGTGGGGGAATATTTTGGGAGGTGGGGATATGGTTCTGTGCACTCCAACGGTATCTCTCTCTCTCTCTCTCTCTCTCTCTCTCTCTCTCTCTCTCTCTCTCTCAGTGATACTACATAAAACGATGTGAACGCATCATACTAAACACACTCATCATACTCAACAAACTCATTATACTCAACATACTCATTATACAAGACTCTTACTCATCATACTAAACACACTCATCATACTCAGCGCACTCATTATACTCAACACACTCACCATACTCATTATACTCAACACACTCACCATACTCATTATACTCAACACACTCATCATACTCATCATACAGGGACCAGGCCATTCCGGCGAGAAAGTGCTTCTCTTCCTCTATACATTAACGCGATGCTGTGTGTTGTAATGACCACATAAAGTTGGTGTGGAATTATGACTTGACGTGGGGAGGGGAGGGGTTGTGTGGGGGTTGGGGGGAGGGAGGGGAGGTTTGTGTGTGGGGGTTGGGGAGGAGGAGGTTGGTGTGTGTGTAGCAGAGGTTATGCAAGGAGGAGGTGAATTGATGGAGGGGCGGGTGGTTTTTTGGAGGGGGGGTTAGTTGACGTGGGGTGGACGGGTAGCGTGGAAGAAGATTGACGTGGAAGATTGATGGGGTAATGAGGGAGACACACGCCACACACACACACTGGAGGTAATTTAGTGCTACACTCACCCACGTCAACCCACGACCCGAGGTAATATTTTCCACACGCACGCCCGCGTCACGCCCACCCACTCTCTCTCACTGACGGCGTGGGTGTTCTTGTGACTTTACTTCATGTCCAACACACACACACACACACACACACACACACTATGAGACCATCAGTAACACACAGAGCGGTAAATTGTGTCCAGGAGAGAACGGACGAGTAGAGAGAGAGAGAGAAGAGCGCCCACATACACTCATAGGAGTGGTCAACCAATATAAATTAGACACTTCGTGACTTCTGCAGGTTGGCTGGCACCCTCTCTCCCCATCACACACACACACACACACACACACACACACACACACACACACACACACACACACACACACACACACACACACACACACACACACAGTAAAATATCAATAAATTACATAACAATTTTATCAAGACATTTTCCAGTTCATCGCGTCCTTCCTCCCCTCCTCTTCCCTCCCCTCCTCTCCTTCCCCTCCTCCCTTCCCCTCCTCTCCCTGCCCCTCCTCCTCTTCACCCCCCTCCTCTCCCTTTCCCCTCCTCTCCCTGCCCCTCCTCCTCTTCACCCCCTCCTCTCCCTCCTCCTCTCCTTTTCCCTCCCTCCCTGCCCCCTCCTCCTCTTCACCCCTCTCCTCCTCCCAGCTGGGCTTGTCGTCAACAGTTTTCAGTAAATAAATATGTATTTTTTTCGCACGTGAACGAAACATTGCAGTCTGTTGTGTTCAGTGGGGAGGTGGAGGTGATAATGACAAAATAATAATAATATAAACACAACACAACACAACACAACACAACACAACACAAACAATTTGGTCCTCAAGTTCCCACGCCTCAAGTTCAAACTCCTTCAGCTCTCATTATTGAACTTGAGACGACTGCCGTTATTCTGTTGTTTTTTTGGATTTTATTGGAAATATTTTGGTCTTGCTTTCGTGTTTTTGTTTTTCGCGCCTTTTTTATTTTTTTTTTTAAGGGGCGAGTCAGGACCAAAGTACCATTGTGTTTTATTTCATGTGCGTTTTTTATGTATGTGCGTTTTGTTTTGGGTACACCGAACAGTCTTATTATATTTTGCGTTCTTTTTTAGTGAGCGTTTTATTTCCCATTCGTGTCTCACCGTGCGTTCTCTCTCTCTCTCTCTCTCTCTCTCTCTCTCTCTCTCTCTCTCTCTCTCTCTCCTCTCTCTCTCTCTCTCTCTCAACACAACAATGTCTCCTGTGTGTTGTTGTTGTTATTTTTTATTCGTATTTTACTTTGAAGTTTTCGAGTGGTTGACTATTTTACTTCTTGTCGCTCTGAATGATGGTGGGGTGGGGGAGGGTGAAGTGGGGGAGGGACGAGAGTGACGTTTGTTGGTGGAGGATGTGGGAGTTGGTGGGGGATGATGTGTGGTGTGGAGGTGATCTTCTCTTCCTCCTCCTCCTCTCCTCCTCCTCCTCCTCCTCCTCCTCCTCCTTTCAAGACAATCAGGTAATCATCAATTATACCTGAGTCAATTAAGGTGGATCTCCTCCTGTACACCTGGCCAGAGAGAGAGAGAGAGAGAGAGAGAGAGAGAGAGAAAAGAAAAGAAAGAGGGTGGGAAAAAAAGAGAGTGAACGAGAGAGAGAGAAGATAAAAGAAAGATAAAAGAAAGCCCTTTTTCCTATCCCGACCTTTTGGTTAATCCTCCTAAAATCTCTCTTTTTTTTCCAATATTCTCCTCTTCCCTCCTTCCTCTTCATCTCTTCCTCTTCCTCCTTCCTTCTTCCCTCCCTCCCTCTTTATCCTCCTTCCCTTCTTCGCTCCCTCCTTCTTCTTCCTCCTTCCTCTCCTTTTTCCTCTTCCTTCTCTCCCTCTCCCCCTTTTACTCGTCCTCCTCCTCCTCTTCTCTCCTGTTCCTTCTCTCCTTCCCTTCTTCCTCCCTTTCTCACAACTAGGCCCTCCCTCCCTTTCCCTCCCCTCCCCCCCTCTCCCCTTCCTCCCCTCCTTCAGATCGATATATGGCAGCATTTACTCCACGTTCTCCGGCTTTTTTTATGGTGACCTAGGATGGGAAGTGTGTGTATGTATGTATGTATGTATGTATGTATGTATGTATGTATGTATGTATGTATGTATGTGATCCTACGAAAACACGAAATCCACTGCTCAAGGTTTATCTTTAAGGTCACGAAACTCTACGGTACTCGGGATCCACTCTGCTAGTTGACCTTTGACCTTTAACAACAAGGTCATCAATACACTCAGTCTGATGGTTGACCGTGCTGACCTTTGCCATGGTCATCAATAGACTCAGTCTGATGGTTGACCCGTGACCTTTGACCTTTAACAACAAGGTCATCAATACACTCAGTCTGATGGTTGACGTGACCTTTGACCTTTAGTAACAAGGTCATCAACATACTCCCTATGACCCAGAATATCGCCTCGGTAAACATGTTGGTGAGGCGAGCATCACTTTAGCCTCAAGACTCATTTTAAAGACTCATATTAGGGTCATCATAGTACTTCATCACCTCACACTCTCACCTCACACTCATCACCTCACACTCATCACGTCACACTCACGTCATTACCTTGATGAGGAGGGCCGGAACCAGCTCGTTCATACTACAAGTGTTTCGAACCTCCTGCCCGTCGGGTCTTCCGCCTCAAGGACTCGGCTTTCACTCCGATTTCCAGGCGGCTCCTCCACCGGCTGGCCCCTCGGCTTTGATCTGGGGGGCCAAGTAACTGCTCCTCACTTCCTTTGACCTCCTCCTGACAGCACTTACGGCAGAATGGAGGAGGAAGACGAGGAGAAGGAGGAGGAGGGTTTTTTTTGTCATTGTGAGGTGGAGTCATTAGAGAGAGAGAGAGAGAGAGAGAGAGAGAGAGAGAGAGAGAGAGAGATGGTGCTGCCTCTATCGTCTGGAACTTTAATGTGAAATATAATTATACATATATTTAATTCAGCCTACACCTGCCTAAGCCATATATGTGTAGGTGTGTATGTTTAAATGTTTGTTTATATGTGACTTTACCTCATCCTACACCTGCCTGAGTCGTGTGAAGGTGTGTCCAGGTGTGTAGGTCGGGTTAAAACCAAATTAAATTCAATAGAATATGTAATGAAATTTGCCTCATAACACAGGTCTAGCTATGACCTGGTGTGACCTGGTGTGACCTGATGTGACTTGGTGTTACCTGGTGTGACTTGGTGTTACCTGGTGTGACTTGGTGTTACCTGGTGTGACTTGGTGTTACCTGGTGTGACGGTGTGACCTAGTGTGACTTGGTGTGGCTTGGTGTTACCTGGTGTGACTTGGTGTTACCTGGTGTGATTGTGACTTGGTGTGACCTGGTGTGACCTGATCTCATACGTTGCATGATCATTAACTATGAACATTGTTTCGGAGATTGACCTTAAACTAACACTATAGTCGTGGAGGCTGACCTTAAAATTGATACTAGATTTTGAGAGGTCGACCTTGAACTATTTACTATGGTGGCATTCTGGCGGTCGACCTTGAACTAATACTATGGTAGAATCCTGGAGGTCGACCTTGAACTAAAACTACTATAAAATCCTACCCCCCTCCCCTCCCCACCCCCTCCCCTTCCCCCCTCCCTCTTCCCTTACCCCCCCTCACCCCTCATAGCGGGGGAATAACTTAAGTCTCTCCAAATATCCATTAATTATTATTGCACCAGTTATCCGGCCCTGTGCTGGAGTGTGTTGACCGAGTATATTCTTTTTAACTTGTGCCAACACTTGAGAAAATTCTTGTTCAATTTAATTAAGGAATACCTCGAAGGCAGCTCCTTCTCCTCCTCTAGCCTCGAGTTTTTCCCTCACACATTACCTTCAGAATTTCACGAAGAAGATGCTCAAGACAATGTGTTTAAGTCAACATTTATTAGCTCAAGGATTTTTAAATGTTGAAGCTTAGGATGAAAAAAGAGAACATTAGGTGAACAGTAAACATTTATTAACTCTAGATGTTTTAAAATATATTTGGAGATAAACATTGAGTAAACATTTATATGGTGAGAGTTGTCTAAATGTTGAAGCTTAAGATAAATATTGGTTAAACATTAATAAGCTTAGATGGATTATTGTATAAACATTTATTAACTTAAGAATCTTCTAAGAAAAAAAACATAAACATTTACAAGCTTCAACTTCAATGTTGAAACTTAAGATAAAAACACCTACAAACATTCAATATTATAAGTTACCCGGGGCTCCAACCAGCGAACCTTAGGACGGTAGGCGAGCATTGTAACCACTCAGCCACACCATCCCAACCTCAACACTTAACCCATCTAATTTATCTTCCTTTATAAAACGTTACACCAGGCTTTAGCTCTCTACATAACACTAAAAAAAAAAGTCTTCATATATTCCTACACAAAAGAGCTTTCAGAAGACTTTATGTTATTGTCTTATTACAGCGCTTCAACAACTAAGGGTCTTTAAGCGCCTAACAAGGATATTTATTACAGTAGTCCATGAGTAATTACAGTTTATGAAAGGCACAACTCTCCCAGAATGCTAAGTCGTGTAATTACTGTATTGTAGTCAAGGCTGTAATCTGTTATTTTGTACCCGAGTCAACACCGCTTCAGTTTAAAAAGAAGCCTCAGTTCTCATGACACAATACACGGGAAAAAGCTTCGAATTCTTTTTTTTTAGAACACTATAGTGAAACCTCGATATAACGAACTTCTCTCTCTGTATAACCCGTGAGATGGTGGTATCACATCTAACTGACCCTCGATATAAAGGACTTTCATAGCTATATTGTTTGTTAGATGGGGGTTTTATACCGAACGGACCCTCGATATAACGGACTTTCCTCTCCATATAATACGTTAAATAGAGTTTTCACTTCATACAAACAAATAAGGTTCAGAAGCTTCACATCTCACGACACAATAAACAGAAGCTTCGGGGTTCGGATTCATAAATAGATTCGCCACATTTAGTTTCGTTCTTTCACCTGGTGTTAAATAAACGTATCTAATTACAAGTACAGTCTCAGTGATATTTTGACGCCATGTTGAACGTTATATTTACGTCATTTGAGCTCAAGTTTGGGTTCATATCTCCCCGTAAACATTGACCTAGCGAATCAGTGCCCCACAATAGGAGTTCTCAGAGATAAAGGAAATATTGCTTCACTAATTAGTCGTCTTGTTATCAGTTTCTTAAAAATTTCTCCAGATTTAATTTAAGGATTATGTTCGATTATAGATGTCAGTCAGAGGAAGTTATAGAGGGAAGTCACAGTTATAGAGAAGTTATAGTTATAGGGAAGTTATAGGAAGTCAACGTTAAGAGAATCAAAGAAACCAAAAGCCAGAAGTCACAACAAAGAGAATATTACACACACACAACACACACACACACACACACACACACACACACACACACACACACACACACATTCTCTCGCTTTTACGCTATAGTCAGTTCTCTCGCAAATTCCCCAGACTTAACTTGCCTGATAGCTAAAACAGGGTCTGGAATTCTTTGTCAAACTTGGTAGCGCCTCGCTCCTCTGATGCTAATATGCAAGAGGCGAGGATGTTCAGTGTCTCGCGGCGCCCCTGGAGAATACTGTGGCTGCGGAAGGTTAATGCTGTGTGTGGGAGTGAGAGAAGGTGTGGGGGAGTGAGGGAGGATGTGGGAATGAGGGAGGGTGTGTGGGTGTGAGGGAGTGTGTGTGGGAGGGAGGAGGGTGTGTGTGGGAGTGAGGGAGGTGTTTTGTGTGTGGGAGTGAGGGAGTCTGTGGGAGTGAGGGAGGGCGAGGGTGTATATTTATATAGGAATGAGGGAGGGAGAAAGGGTGTGAGAGAGTGAGGGAAATTGGAAGGAGGAGTACCGATTCTAGTGAGGGAGGGAGTGAGGGAAGGAAGGAGGGAGGGATGGTCTACCTTGTGTGGATGAGAGGACAGTACCTCCTTAGAAGAGAGAGAGAGAGAGAGAGAGAGAGAGAGGCGAGGAGATAAACACGAGACAACACCATCGACACAAACACTTAACCAAACACACACTTAACCAAACACTAACTAGCTAAGATCTCTCCCTAGAGCCTGGTAGCACTTTAACCTCTCCTTCCTCCTCCTCTTCCTCCTCATATCTCCTTTCTTCCTATCCTCTTCCTTTCCTCCTCTTATCCCCCCCTCCTTCTTACTCCTACTTTCCTTACCTTCCTTTCCTCTCTCCTCCTCCTCCTCATTATCCTTCCTCTTCTACCTCTCTCTCCCTCCTCCTCCTCCTCTTTCCTGTAGTATCCTCCGAAAGATATTTGAGGAAGGTATTGGTGGTCACATCTGAGGTTAACCCCTCCCCCTCCCCTCCCTCCCCTAGCTATCTGGAAATTCTCTCTCTCTCTCTCTCTCTCTCTCTCTCTCTCTCTCTCTCTCTCTCTCTCTCTCTCTCTCTCTCACATCCCTGAGACACTTGGCGGTTTGGTCAGGTTTATTGCTTTAGCTACGAGTCCATCGGTGTAGTGTGTCCAGTGTGCTCTGCACTGGCTGACTGTGTGACTGGCTGGTTGACTGTGTGACTGACTGGTTGACTGTGTGACTGACTGACTGACTCGACTGTTGCTGGTGTAGTGTGTCCATTGTGCTCGCTGACTGGCTGACTGTGTGACTGGCTGGTTGACTGTGTGACTGACTGGTTGACTGTGTGACTGACTGACTGACTGACTGACTGTTGCTGGTGTAGTGTGTCCAGTGTGCTCTTGACTGTGACTGACTGACTGACTGACTGCTGTTGCTGGTGTAGTGTGTCCAGTGTGCTCTGTGACTGGCTGACTGTGTGACTGACTGTGTGACTGACTGGTTGACTGTGTGACTGACAGGGTGTGGTCAGGGTGGGGGTATTGGATGGGAGGTGGTAGATGTATGGATGGGGTTGGAGTGTGTGTGTTAGGGGTGGTGGTGGGGGATGTTGGGGTGTGTAGGGGGTGTGGTAGGGGTGTGTCTGCTGTGTTGAGGCCTGGTACTGGGGTAATTAGTGGGTCTGTCTCACCCAATCATAGGCCAGTGATCAGCTGATGTATGAGGGGTTGTGTTAGAGAGCATGAGGGGAGAGATAGACAGACAGACAGACAGGAGCCAGACAGATAGACAGGAGCCAGACACATAGACAGACATGACAGGGAGCCAGACAGATAGACAGACAGACAGGGAGCCAGACAGATAGACAGACAGACAGGGAGCCAAAGACAGACAGACAGACAGACACGGGAATAACCTTCACTCGTGCAATTAGTTTACAATTTATACAGGTGATCATTATTTCACTAATTGCAAAACACCAAAACACAATTGGTCAAACGTTACAATATTTTACTTCTGTGTTGCAGCTTCCGACCAGCGTGTGTTCGGTTGAGTTGGCGGTATAATTAATTATCTTACCTGTGTGTGTGTGTGTGTGTGTGTGTGTGTGTGTGTGTGTGTGTGTGTTAAACGTATCAGACTATAATATAAAACTCTACGGAAACTTCCCACCACACTTAAGTAACTTTACACTAACCACTCCACTCAACACACACACACAAACACGCACAAACACACAAACACATTAAACAAACACACAAAAAGTTGAAATATCCCAACAATTACATAAAAATCCCCACTCTCTCCGTCGGGTCGATTACGTATAAATAACCCCTTCCTGTCGGCCGAGGGGGAGGGGAGGTTCGCAGCTACCTGGCAACCATAACGAACGAGCGAATTGGTAACGACAAAACTCAGTCAATTCGGTCAAAAAACCTGGCCTTAATCCCACTAACAGGAGCCGTGAGCAACCCCACGCCCCTCTTATGAAGCTGAGGGCGCCTGAGGTAAGTCGTATTGGTGCTGAGATAACGGTGCAGGTACAGACACAGGTACAGACACAGACACAGGTACAGGTACAGACACACAGGTACAGACAGGTACAGCACACACAGGTACAGACACACAGGTACAGACACAGAGTACAGACACAGTACAGACAGGTACAGACACAGGTACAGACACAGACACAGGTACAGACACAAACACAGGTACAGACACAGGTACAGACACAGGTACAGACACAGACACACAGGTACAGACACAGACACACAGGTACAGACACAGGTACAGACACAGGTACAAGATACAGACACACAGGCACAGACACACAGGTACAGACACAGACACACAGGTACAGACACAGACACACGGTACAGACACAGGTAGGAGACACAGACACAGACACACAGGTACAGACACAGACACACAGGTACAGACACACAGGTACAGACACACAGGTACAGACACAGGTACAGACACAGGTACAGACACAGACACACAGGTACAGACACAGACACACAGGTACAGACACAGGTACAGACACAAACACACAGGTACAGACACAAACACACAGGTACAGACACAAACACACAGGTACAGATGCGTCCCCCATGTCATCAGCGAGCGACCTGACCTAAAGACAACAGTAAGATTACATAGACTTAATACTGCAGACTCGGCCTTCGTCAGGGGGATAGTGCTGGTTAGGTTAGGTTATGTTGACGTGGGGAGACAGGTGTGTGGGTGTGGGGAAGCAGGGGTGTGGGGAGGCAGGTGTGTAGGTGTGGGAAGACAGGTGTGTGGGTGTGGGGAAACAGGTGTGTGGGTGTGGGGAGACAGGTGTGTAGGTGTGGGGAGACAGGTGTGTATGTGTGGGGAGGCAGGTGTGTGGGAGTGGGGAGGCAGGTGTGTGGGTGTGGGGGAGACAGGTGTGTGTGGGTGTGGGGAAGCAGGTGTGTGGAGACAGATTGTGTGGGTGTGGGGAAGCAGGTGTGTGGGTGTGATGGGACGGGTGTGTGGGTGTGGGGAGACAGGTGTGTGTGGGGTGGGGAGGCAGGTGTGTGGGTGTGGGGGCTGGTGTGTAGGTGTGGGGAAGCAGGTGTGTGGGCAGTGGGGGAGGCAGGTGTGGGAGTAGGGAGGCAGGTGTGTGGGTGTGGGGAGACAGGTGTGTGGGGTAGGGAGGCAGGTGTGTGTGGGTGTGGGGAACAGGTGTGTAGGTGTGGGGGTGGGTCTGTAACCTTAGTGAAAGGGTTTTGGAAGAGTATGGCTGGTTCTGCTTTCTGTTGTTTCGTGTGTGTGTGTGTGTGTGTGTGTGTGTGTGTGTGTGTGTGTGTGTGTGTGTTTGTGTGTGTGTGTGTGTGTGTGTGTGTGTGTGTGTTTGTGTGTGTGTGTGTGTGTGTCGTTTTCTTTCTCTTCACTCTCTCTCTCTCCTTACAGACATACATACATCTGAACAGACAGACAGACAGACAGACAGACAGAGAGAACGCTTTATCTTCAAACATAAAGACATAGAAAAAGATATACATACATACATACATACATACATACACAGACAAAGACAGACACAGACAGACACAGACAGACACAGACATATATACAGACAAAGACAGACAGACACAGACAGTAAACACGGTCGCTGGCCATGGTGAGGGTAATAATATTTATGTCAATAGTGACTTCAGGGAAACGTAAACAGGGAGAGACTTAAAGAGAGGCCCTGGAGATAGATAGATAGATAGATAGATAGATAGATAGATAGATAGATAGATAGATAGAACAAATATTACTCTATGTTACCAAGGAAAATATCTTGAGTAAATACCTATTATCTCCCTCCCTCCTCCTCCTCCCTCCTCCTCCCTCCCTCCAGTAACCACTAAGTGTGTGTTTAGGGAATATGTGTGTGCCTTCAGCCGTATATAAACAGTGTTGGTGAAGAGAACAACGGTAAACAGTAAGTCAACCCAATAAGGATATCCTGAAGGAGAGAATTGAGGAGAGAGGAGGGGTTAGGGGGGGTTAGGGGAAGGGAGAGTTAGGGAGAGGAGGGGGTTAGGGGGGAGGAGAGGGGTGTATATCCACTGAGGTCTGATTTAATAGTCCTTCCGCAGCCGTTATCTTCGTGGCATTTAAGTCTGCTCGCCAACCCACTCGCCCGCCAGCTTATTCGCCAGCCAAACCAGCCAGTCAGTCAGCTCAGCCAGTCAGCTCAGCCAAGTTCTCGTTACTCCAGTCTGAATCCTGTCTTTATTTACTCTCTTCCAAGAACTCTGGTCTGACTGTCGTTCGCTAATGTCGAGGTTGGAATTAAAACTAATATTTATTCAGCTTTCTCATATACTTTTCATCCTGGTGCATCGAGGGAAAGATTAATAACGGGATGTTTTGGTGTGGAGTCTTGATGGGATGTAACGAGTGGTCTGATTGGCTAAGGCTTTTGGTTATTTTGTTTTTTATTTATCTTCCAGAATCTAAAATGACAGACGGGGAAAATATCGTACCGGTGAGTAATTTTTATTATCATTTTAATTATTCTGAACTAAAATTGAAAATGTCTGTTCGTTTATCGGAAATTTATAAGGATATCAGTATTTATAAACGAAAGTCATGGTATAAACATTCATCTGTATTGCAGGATGATGAAGTATTTGTACGTCAGGCAGCGAGATTGATGTGCGACAACACGGCTAAAATATCCTTCCTCAGTATATATCATGAAGGGAATTATAAACTCCATAATGTTATCTGATGATCAGTATTCGTGAGGGATCTCTCTTGTATACTTATAGCGGCCAAAACACGTCCAGTTTATATTACAATGTTTGATTTAAACAGCCAGCCAGTCGGAACCATAATTCGCCAGTATATAAACTCGTTGAAGTTGTATGATAACATGTGAACTACAGTAGGTTTATCAGTTCGTCGTTCTTGACATTTTTCACTGTATTAACCTTTTATTTTACTTTATATTTATCATTTAGCTTCTGTTAATTATTTAGACAAAATATCTCGATCTTACAAAGTGTAGTAACATCGTTAAGCTGTGGAACTGTGTGACGTGAGTCTTAAGTCATATTGCTCAACACATTTACTATATTTTGAGAGAGATGAGAATAATTAGACTATTATTAAAGACTGTAATACTTAATAGTTAAACTGTACTTTGTGATTTACTTCATTAATCTTCATGGTAAAGTATAAACGGAGGTGGGGAAGCACGAGAGTATTATAGACAATACCTCAACAGAAGGGAATTTGCATATCTCGACCCCAGATGTTGTGAGTGAGTTGGTGAAGACATCTGGTGGTGTGTCGTGTCGTGGATCTCCTGATACCCACCACCACACTCCACCACACATCCACTACATTTCACCACACATCACCACACATCCACTACATTTCACCACACATCCACCACACACTACCACAAGTCCACCACGCATCACCACCACTACAAATCACCGCACTTCAACACACAACCATTTCACCACACACGACCACATACCACCACCACCACAAAACCACCACACACTCACTACACACCACCACACTCCACCATACAACCACTACACTCCACCATTCAACCACCACCACCACAAACCACTGCACTTCACCACACTCCACCACACACCCACCACACCACATCACCACACATCACCACACATTTAAAGTTATCAGCCCCTAGTGTCGTTTCTAGACCATTTCAACCTTTTATCCTCAGACATATTTTTCGATCCCTCACGACTGCTCTTCAGGTCACAGGTCTTAGGTCTCAGGTCCCAGGTCTCAGGTTCCAGGTCCCCTTTTCCGCCCCGATCAGCACCAGAATGTCTCTCTTGTCAGCCAGTCTGCCAGTCAGTCTGTCAGCCTATGTCCCTGTCTGTTAGTTCTCAGTCTTTATGTTAACAAATCTGTCTGTCTGGCACACACACACACACACACACACACACACGCACACGCACACACACACACACACACACACACACACACACACACACACACACACCTCCCAAACTTACTCTCACACACTTCCACCCCCACACCAACCCCATCCCCCCACTGGCCCCCCTCCCCCACACACTGAGAGACTTTTCTGAACACCCCCCCCACCCCCCCCACACAAGCCCTCAGCACTAACGCAGCTTTATGACCCTATAGTTGTTTGCTCACTTTTATTAATATATATACCGTATATATATTTTTTTTTTTTAACGAGATTTTGTTTTGTTTTTAAAATCCTTTATTGATGTTAAAATTTTACCGTTAAATATTTTTGTCAATTTTTTTTTTATTCTGAAGTTTCGAATTTCTTTTGTATCTGTTGTTGTGTCTGTTGTTCTTCTGTTGTTCTGTTGTTGTGTGTTGTTCTGTTGTTACGTCTGTTGTAAGTTGTTATTTAGTTGGTCTATTGTTATTTTGTTCTTGTTGGTCTGTTGTTTCTTCTGTTATTGTTCTGTTGTTGGTCTGTCCTTCTTTTGTTCTACTGTTGTTGTGCTATTGTATCATTCTGTTTGTTATTGTGTTGTTCTTCTTCTGTTGTACCGTTGTCATGTTGTTATTGGTCTGTTCTTCTGTTTTGTGTTGTCCTGATCACTGTTGCTAATAGGTATTTGAATCCCTGTTGTTCTTCTGTTTTACCGCTGTTCTGTTCTGTTGTACCGTTGTTCTTCTGTTGTACTGTTATATATTGTACCGTTCTTCTGTTCTTCTGTTGTTCTTCTGTTGTTCTATTTACTAGTTTCTGTTTTAATCCTCTTGTGAATTTTATCGAAACCATTTTTTTTTCTCACGTTCTTAAGATAATCAACACTACAACACAACCTTTATTTAATACAGTAACACTACAACACAACCCGTAAATAAACACTCTTCAGACACACCCTTGATAACCACTCAAAGTTAACATCAATAAACATTATTATTTTGTCTCTTATTTATACCAGCAGATAGAACGGAGTGAAGCCTTAATTAGTGTGTGTGTGTGTGTGTGTGTGTGTGTGTGTGTGTGTGTGTGCCTGTCTGTCTGTGTGTGTGTGTGTGTCTGTCTCTCTGTCTGTGTGTGTCTGTCTGTCTGTCTGTCTGTCTGTCTGTCTGTCTGTCTGTCTGTCTGTGTGTGTGTGTGTGTGTGTGTGTGTGTGTGTGTGTGTGTGTGTGTGTGTGTGTGTGTGTGTTTATCCTTACGGTTGAGTGATATTTCCCAGGAACATAAAAAAAAACACATGTTGACTTTTACACACACACACACACACACACACACACACACACACACACACACACACACACACACACACTGATTATAAACTTTTATTCTCTATCTCTTTATCTCTTTTGTGTCTCTCTCTCTCTCTCTCTCTCTCTCTCTCTCTCTCTCTCTCTCTCTCTCTCTCTCTCTCTCTCTCTCTCTCTGTTGTCGAGCCTCGGCTGGAGTAAATAAATTTTCATTAATTATGCACAAGGCCTCGAGGGGGCACCACCGGTCAACACATTTTATGGGTATTAACGAGACAGACTGACAGACAGACAAGGGGACAGACAGAAAGACAGGCAGGCAGATAGATACGGGGGCAGACAGATAAAGAGACAGGCAGACAGACACGGGGCATTTTCGACAGACAGACTTAGAGACAAAGGGTTATTAACAAAGACAGACGTAGAGAGACAGACAGACAGACAGACAGACAGACAGACAGTGCCAAAACAATATATTATAAAAGTGTAAGTAATTTATATTTAATTCACAAATATTTATATTATGTAAAATTATTTAATCCACTTTATCGTTATTAATGCATTTAAAACTAATATAAACTCGTAATTAATTTTGTCTCAGCATTTAAATATATCATATAAACTATTTAACGATAATTGTGTTATTTTTTTTAACTAATTCATTAATACACAACTTAATTCGTTTCTCTATATATAATTTATATAATCGACTCATAAACACCCGTATTTAATTAGATTTTTCCCCACTTGTTTATTTAATTCACACGAGTCACAATTTTACGCGGGAAAAATAGAGAACAAAAATGAATGAAAATAGAGACGAAAATATTTGGTAAAAAAGAGACGAAAATATTTGGTAAAAAGAGACGAAAATATTTGGTAAAAAAGAGACGAAAATATTTGGTAAAAAAGAGACGAAAATATTTGGTAAAAAAGACGAAAATTAATAAAAAAACGAAAATATTTGGTAAAAAGAGACGAAAATATTGGAGGAAAAAAGTTTGTGTTGTGTTAGGCAAAAGCAGCAGTACAAATATTTACATTGGTATTGGCAACACTCGTTAGTTATATCCGGGTAGAGTAAGAGAGAGATGGTGAGAGACAGAGATGAATGATGGAGAGATAGTGAGAGATGGTGAGAGAGATGAATGATGGAGAGATAGTGAGAGAGAGGTGAATGAACGAGAGATAATGGAGGGGTAGGGGGGGATGCAAGGTGGGAGATAAGAGACAATTAATGAAAGAGAAGGGGGTGAAGGAAGAGAGAGAGAGAGAGAGAGAGAGAGAGACAATAAATACCCAAGTAAAAGTTTTGAGAGAGACGTAGAGATAAGGAATAAATGTAAAAGAAACTTACACATTAATAAAGAAAGGGAGAGAGATAGAGAGACAAAGAGAGAGGAAAGTGAAGAGAAAGACAGACCTGCAGAGAGAGAGAGAGAGAGAGAGAGAGGCTGTTTGTGTCTTGGCCAATAATCTCCTTTAAAGTGGATATGTTGCCGTCTCAGGGGTGATGGTGAAGGGAGCAGAGGATGACCTGGCAGACGAGAGGATGGCCTGGCAGACGAGGAGGATGGCCTGGCGAACGAGAGGATGGCCTGGCGAACGAGAGGACGGCCCTGGCGGGTGGAAGGATGGCCTGGCAGACGAGAGGGACGACCTGGCGAACGGAGAGGACGGCCCCTGACCTTGAATGGGGAGGACGGCCTGGCGAACGGGGACGGCCTGGCAGACGAGAGGACGAAGCCTGGCGAACGAGAGGGACGGCCTGACAGGCGGAACGACTGCCTGGCCAAGAGAGGGTCAAAGTGGAAGCGGAAAAATCGGTCTTATTCCACTGTTTGGGTTGAAGTGACCAGACAGAGATAGTTCTCTCTCTCTCTCTCTCTCTCTCTCTCTCTCTCTCTCTCTCTCTCTTATGTCTTTACGTCCTCCAACTTTTCTTTTTCCTTATCTTAAATGTCTTTATGTCTCTGTCTCTTTCTCTCTTTCTGTCCCCATCTTCCTGTCTGTCGTTCTCTCTGTCTTCCTGTTTATCACTTTCTCTGTGCATCTTTATCTTTGTATCTCCCTGTTTCTGTCTTTCTCTCGGTCACATTCTCTCTGTTTCTCCTCCGTCTGTCTCTTTGTGTCTCTCAGTGTCTCTCCCACCAGCACCACCTCCCCGCTACCAAATATCAGGACTCTCTCTCTCTCTCTCTCTCTCTCTCTCTCTCTCTCTCTCTCTCTCATGACCCCAAGTTAAATTTTGCTTCCAGTTACAAAATACGTATCTCTCACACACACACACACACACACACACACACACACACACACACACACACACACATACACACACACAGAAAAATATCTTCGAAATTGCATTGGATCTGAGCTATAACTTGGCAACATTCTTTTACACCTCTTAATATCAGGCTCAGGAGAACTATCACTGAATTATTTAAAAGTTTTTCTCATAAGAAGTGTTCAATAATTTTTTGGTATATATACGAGTTTAATTATTTTGGGGTATATATACTTTTTTTTAGGTTTATTAAAGTTTCAGAGCGTAGCTAAAAAGTTTTCTAGCGTCAACACTTAAAACTACGACAACTTCTACGACCTATTGAGAATCCATGTTTTTTTTTTTGGTTGTTGTATATTAAGTGATGTAGTTATCTCCGTATGTCCATCTGTTTGTCTCTAGTTTAGGGGACAAATACTGAAAGAAAACAAAATTATCATGGAGAATTTTTTTTTTTTTTTTTTAAGGAAGTCGATCCCAAGTTCTCAGGTTCGTCAGGTGAGTGTTGTTACCACTGCGCCACCTCACACTATCAAGACTATGCGGGGTTATTAAAAAATATATATTATAGTTCGGGTAATTAAACATTAATGAGAGGAAAATGAGGTAGTTTAGGGTGTCAAGTGAGGCAACTTCTACCACCCGCCCCCCTCATCATGGAGAGAGAGAGAGAGAGAGAGAGAGTAAGCTTGAGACAGAATGAGAGAAAAAAGAGAAGATAGAGAGAGATAGACAGAATGAGAGAGAGAGAGAGAGAGAGAGAGAGAGAGATAGTGTCCCAGGTAATTAGAGTGAGACACAGTATTATCTTAAGCCAGGTGTACCGTGTTTACCTCCTGGCCCTCTTAATTACCAGGTGCTTCAGGGGTAAAATACATGGCACTCCTGATGGCAACATTTAAAAGCAATATTTCTGAAAAGCGAAAACAAATACATCCATTGTAATTTTTTTTTAGTTTTCCCCTCAATATTTCAGACGGTCTTACACACACACACACACACACACACACACACACGAAATATACATATCTATACAACACATACACATATCATACACATATACATACCAAGCCTCAGGTGTGATGTCAGCATAGATACACATGGATGTATTTATAAAAGTTAAAATATTATGGTACAAGAAACAATTATTATTATTTTTTTTTTTTAAAGCTAGAAATGTTTAGTGTGATATTGCCGGAGACGTACATCCCCCATGACAACTGAGAGGTAACTGACCAAACAAGAAACTTAATTTCCCCAGATAGCTTCTGTGGTGGTTGCCAAGTAGTCTACTTCTCCGGGACAAAAAAAAAAAAGCTTTATTAAAACGTAAAGAAATAATTACTTTTATTATTAGATAATATTATTTTAGTGATTATTTGTATTTATTTATTTTTATTTATTTATGTATTTATTTATTTATTTGTTGGGGGAATTTAAATGAAAACACAACACTCAGCTTATTCGACCTCCACACAACACCCAGCTTATTCGACCTCCACACAATACCCAGCTTATTCGACCGCCACACAACACCCAGCTTACTCGACCTCCACACAACACTCAGCTTAATCGACCTCCACACAACACCCAGCTTACTCGACCTCCACACAACACTCAGCTTACTCGACCTCCACACAACACCCAGCTTACTCGACCTCCACACAACACTCAGCTTACTCGAACTCCACACAACACTCAGCTTACTCGACCTCCACACAATCCCCAGCTTACTCGACCTCCAGCTTGGTCTATAACCCTTGCATCTAATGGGCCTCATTATCATCATTTTTTGTCTAATTAAAGTATAATTAGGTGAAGTTTTCTCAAAATTAGTTAATTACTCGGCCGGGCTGTTTGGCTAAGAGCTTATCTCTGCCACACGTATGACGGCGTTTACTAGTTGTGTTGTTATTATTGTTGTTATTGTTGCTGTTGTTATTGTTGTTATTGGTGTTGTTATTGTTGTTGTTGTTATTGTTGTTGTTATTATTGTTGTTATTGGTGTTGTTATTGCTGTTATTGTTATTATGGTTGTTGTTGTTATTGTTGTTATTGCTGTTATTGTTATTATGGTTGTTGTTGTTATTGTTGTTATTGCTGTTGTTAGTGTTATTATTATTGTTGTTGCTGTTGTTGTTATTGCTGCTATTATTATTATTATTATTATTATTATTATTATTATTATTATTATTATTATTATTATTATTATACGTCAGGCAGTGTGTGTGCCGGCAGTAAGTTATTGAGTATTTAATATCCGTGTGAAAGTTAGACTATAATTATACCAGTGATGTGTCTGTCTGTCTGTCTCTCTGTCTGTCTGTCTGTCTGTCTGTCTCTCTGTCTGTCTGTCTGTCTGTCTGTCTGGCTCTCTGTCTGTCTTTGTCTCTCACTCGTTAAAGTCTGTGACATTTACCCTCAGTTATTATGTAAAGTGGTAGAGCATTTACAACCCAGTATTTACACATACACAAACACACACACGTAAACACATGCATACTCTTACACATACGTACAAACACACACAAACACTCACACATACACTTACACATACGTACACACTCAGATACTCAGATACACACACACACACACACACACACACAAAGAGTAATTTAAAAAAAACATATTAATTGATCAAACAACTCATACCTCCAGCAACTAACAATAAAATTACCTCAATTATTTATTTTTTCGTAATTTTTTCCTTGAATTTTTTTGTGGGGGTGTAAATTTTAAATGAATGGCCAAATTTTATTCATCTAATATATTTTTTTGGGACGTGTGTTTAAATGCTGTTAATGAGAGTTCAATAAAGCACGCGAGTGAGTCTATTACAGGAGACAATAACCTGATTACAGCAAATAATAACTCATTACAGCTCAACAAAACGTCATTCTGTAACTTTTTTGTTTTTGATCAATGGGTTTATGTAATTACTTTATTGTCTGTATTATATTTTTGGGAGGGTAGTTGAATGTAATTACAGTTGATACAGTCAAAAGCGAGGGTTTATACTGTAACCGGTGTAATTATTTAATACTGTAATGTTATACTAATTTTTTTTGTATTAGTCAGGATATCCAGCACTGTAATGATAATATGTTGCTGTAATGAATGTAATACTGTAGTTTATGTAATGATGTAGTTAATGTAATTCTGTAGTTAAGTGAAGATATCAATTGTGGTCGTAGTTACTAATGAAAGAAGGAGTTGTAGTCGTAGTTACTAATGCTTGAGGGAGTTGGGGTCGTAGTTACTAATGAAAGAAGGAGTTGGGGTCGTAGTTACTAATGCTTGAGGGAGTTGGGGTCGTAGTTACTAATGCTTGAGGGAGTTGGGGTCGTAGTTACTAATGAAAGAAGGAGTTGGGGTCGTAGTTACTAATGCTTGAGGGAGTTGGGGTCGTAGTTACTAATGAAAGAAGGAGTTGGGGTCGTAGTTACTAATGCTTGAGGGAGTTGGGGTCGTAGTTACTATTGCTTGAGGGAGTTGTGGCCGTAGTTACTATTGCTTGAGGGAGTTGTGGTCGTAGTTACTATTGCTTGAGGGAGTTGTGGCCGTAGTTACTATTGCTTGAGGGAGGCAGAGAACGAAGTCAGTTAAACGGATCATATCAAGTGACCTCGCTGTGTTGACTCTTCTGATTGGATATGAATCAGCCCCGCCCCATACTGACCCGCCCCGCCCCGCCCCGCCCCGCCCCTCCCCTCCCCTCCCTAACTATACTCCATCCAGCTCTTCTCTCTCTCTCTCTCTCTCTCACGTCATTGGGAATTCGACGTTTGTTTCAAAGTTTCCGACATTTGCATAGACAATAATGAACAGCATCCAGTGAATATATGTTTGTGTAATTGTAAACATGACCTGACGTGTTAGTGTGTGTGTGTGTGTGTGTGTGTGTGTGTGTGTGTGTGTATTTTGTTTAAGTATGAGTGTGTTATGTTTATGTATATGTATGTATGTATGTATGTATGTATGTATGTATAATAACATCCACACCTGACTCACTCACCTGACCCATAACTAACGATAAACCCAGCCAACATGGCGTCCAATTTGCTCTGAAACTCGACCAAAACAACACCGCTGCCCAGTTGTTCCTACGTTAATTATTTCTCTTGATCTGGCAACGCTGCTGTCTCGTTAAAGTTAAAGACGCACTGTAGACTTGGCAATAATGGCGGCGAATTTATACTGAGACTGTAGTTGGCTTTATGTGTGTGTGTGTGTGTGTCAAGATGGCTGATTGAGCGAGAGGATGACTGACTAACTGTCCGTAGTTCAGCACTGACCTCTCAATTCCGACCAATCAGGGAAAGGGAACTGTAAATACACCATTTATGAATGGCTGAACCTGACCACATAAGAGCACGTTGGCGATCAAAAGGCTCCTCCACCAATCACCAATCGAGTTTCTGTCAATTCATCATTTATGATTGGTGGACTCGGGAGTTCCACCACAGTTTGCGGACACTGTTGAGGCGCTGGGTCACTGAAGATTGGGAGGGGGAGGATTTTTTTTTTAGGGGGGGACACCACCTGAGGATTACCCCCCCCCTTCCCTCCCCCTCCTCCCTCCCCCGAGTTATTTGACCACTAACCTAACCTACGACTCTGAAATAGTAAAGTAAATGGTGTTAAAACTGCTCTGAGACTCTACTAGACACATCATACCTTAATACTTCAGGTAAAGTCTTCTTAGAAAAAAATAAAACGAAAACAAATATTTAACTCTTGAAATATCGGTAACCAATATGCCGGTAGAACTGCGCTGAGACTGTACCGTTCGTAGATCCGATTTAAAAGGCTAAATCTGGGGAGGAGGGGTGGGATCCGTACTGCTTCGACCAATCAATAACTGGATTCTGGGAAGACGTGTTGAATGATTGATGATAGATTCGGGCGTAAGACTCAGCTGTGACGTCACGCTTGGAAAGGTCAAATTGTTTGCCTCAGAGTTTGATTTTTTTGCTTGGACGTTGAGAGAGAGAGAGGAGAGAGAGAGAGAAAACACCAGTAGGTAGAGAGAGAGCGAGAAAATTAGAAGAAAAAGAAAGAGAGAGACAGAGAGAGAGAGAGAGAGAGAGAGAGCGTAATAACACCAGTAGGTAGAGAGAGAGCGAGAGGAAAGAGAGGAAAATAGAAAGACAAACAGAAAAGGAAAGAGAGACAGAAAGAGAGAGAGAGAGGGAGGGGAGGAGGTGTTTCGACCATGCTTGAATGTTTCCCAATTGTCCCGTGTTACTGCCAGACGACCTGTCAATAACAGGTCAAGTGTCACGACCCGCTATAACCTGCCCTGTGTGTGTGTGTGTGAGGGGAGGGAGAGAAGTAGATTGCATGTCAGTGGTTTTGTGTGTGTGAGAGATTGTCGTGGGGGCCTCTCTCTCTCTCTCTCTCTCTCTCTCTCTCTCTCTCTCTCCTTTCTGTCTCTCTCTTTCCCTTTCTGTTTGTCTTTCTATTTTTCTTTCTTTCACTCTCGCTCTCTCTCTACCTACTGGTGTTATTATGCTTGCTCTCTCTCTCTCTCTCTCTCTCTCTCTCTCTCTCTCTCTCTCTCTCTCTACACGCACACACAGATGTTTCACATCAAACACACAATCATCACACGGCTCACCAACGCTCCCAAACATATCATTTTCAGTTCACAATTATCTACCAAGGTTAGCGGACCATAATGGAGTCTGGATATGGCTCCCGTGTTCATCAGTAGGTTGGGTTGAGGTTGTAGGTTGGGTTGTGTTAGGTTAGTGGTTATTAGGTGGTGTGTTGGATGGTTGTTTAGTTTTGTTAGTTAGGTTTGCGTTAGTTGGTTAGGTTGGGTTGTGGTTTGCGTTAGTTAGTTGTGTTGTGTTGTGCTGGAGGATGTTGTTGATCACCAAGGAAGGTAGTTCACTCGTTCCCTAGGTCGAGTATGAGAAGACCGACCAGTGTATGACCTAACCTCACCTTACCTTACCTTACCTTACCTAACCTTTACCTTACCTTACCTTACCTAACCCATCTTACCTAACCTTACCTTACCTTACCTTACCTAACCTTTACCTTACCTACCTAACCTTACCTTACCTTACCTTACCTTACCTTACCTTACCTAACCTTACCTTACCTTATACCTTACCTTTACCTTACCTTTTACCTTACCTTACCTTTTACCTTTACCTTACCTAACCTAATACCTTACCTTACCTTACCTAACCTTACCTTACCTAACCTTACCTTTACCTTACCTTACCTAACCTTACCTTACCTTACCTAACCTTACCTTACCTTTACCTTACCTTACCTTACCTTACCTAACCTTTTTACCACCTTTTACCTTACCTTACCTTACCTTACCTTTTACCTTACCTTTTACCTTACCTAACCTTATACCTTACCTAACCCACCTTTACCTACCTTACCTAACCTTACCTTTACCTTACCTTACCTACCTAACCTACCTTTACCTTACCTTACCTTTACCTAACCTTACCTTACCTTACCTTTACCTACCTAACCTTACCTTACTCCACCTAACCTACCTTACCTTTTACCTTACCTTACCTTACCTTACCTAACCTTACCTTACCTTACCTAACCTTACCTTACCTTACCTTACCTAACCTTACCTTACCTTACCTTACCTAACCTTTACCTTACCCACCTAACCTTACCTTACCTTACCTTACCTTACCTTACCTTACCTAACCTTACCTACCTACCTAACCTTACCTTTACCTTACTCCACTACCTAACCTACCTTACCTTACCTTACCTAACCTACCTTACCTTACCTAACCCCCTTACCTACCTTACCTAACCTTACCTTTTACCTAACCTTACCTTACCTTTTACCTTACCTAACTCCAATACCTTACCTAACCTACCTTTACCTTACCTTACCTTAACCTTACCTTACCTCACCTAACCTTACCTTACCTTACCCTTACCTACCTTACCTAACCTTACCTTACCTTACCTTACCTCACCACCCTCACCTCACCCTCCTCACCTCACCTTTACCTTACCTTACCTTACCTAACCTTACCTTACCTTACCTAACCTTACCTTACCCCTCCACCTACCTAACCTTACCTTACCTACCTTACCTTTTACCTTACCTTACCTAACCTTACCTTACCTTTTACCTTACCTTACCTTACCTCACTTCACCTTACCTTACTCCACCTTACCTTACCTTACCTACCTCACCTCACCTTACCTTACCTCACCCTCACCTCACCTTACCCACTCTCACCTCACCTCACCTTACCCTAACTTTACCTTACCTTATACCTAACCTTACCTTACCTAACCTTACCTTACCTTACCTAACCTTACCTTACCTTTTACCTTACCTAACCTTACCTACCTTACCTAACCTTACCTTACCTTACCTTACCTTACCTAACCTTACCTTACCTTACCTTACCTTACCTTACCTCACCTCACCTTACCTTACCTTACCTTACCTAACCTTACCTTACCTACCTAACCTTACCTTACCTTACCTTTACCTTTTACCACCCATCTTACTCCACCTTACCTTACCTCACCCCCACCACCTAACCTTACCTTACCTTACCTTACCTCACCTCACCTCACCTTACCTTACCTTACCTTACCTCACCTCACCTCACCTTACCTTACCTTACCTCACCTCACCTCACCTTACCTTACCTCACCTCACCTTACCTTACCTTACCTTACCTTACCTTACCTAACCTAACCTAACCCTCTTAATGTTGAACTGGGGATGATAAATTAGTACATTCTTAGTAATTAATTGAGTTAGTTGTGCTGATGACCTAATTTCACCCATCTCTGAGCACTAATTACTGCTTCCCTGTAAATTCTGGATGGCACTGTGCCTAATTATTGAACCGGAACAATTAAAAGCCTCACCTGAAGATTAGACACCCTAGTTTATTTCACCTGATGATTAAACTCCCTAATGTTACCTTGGGGTTAGGTTAGGTTAGGTTAGGTTAACTTAAAAATGTGGAATAAGTTGAGGGGTGGCTAATCATCAGGTGATCCAACTTTATGATTCATTTCTTAGTACAAAATATTTCTCAACACTCATTAAGGATTTAGGTTCAGAAAGTTTATAGTTTTTGGTAATTACTTTTGGTGATGAACCTTAGCAAAACTTACCGCCTGTTTCAAGTAATCCATCAATCATTTATAATATTTTCGAAGATATTTTTTTTTCTCATAAGATTGCAATTGCTAACTCGTTTAAACATTTTAATTTCCAGTTCTAAGACAAAGCTGTTGTTGTGTCCCTAAAAAATAAAAAAAAAATAAAGAGTGACTTCATTTTGTCGTCATTTCTTGTTAAAATTACTTGAAATTTACTTAAAATTTTAGTTATCCCTTATAATTCCTCAGTAAATTTCACTCATTTTCTCTCAACAATTATTTTCAGTGTGATTTTAATGCCGATTTTTCACTCGGGTATAGAACTGAGTACTTTTTTTTATTTCTGTTTAATTATTATCTCTTTTGTTTAGCATAAATCACGTTAAGATGAAATTACCCCCACCAGAAATGCCAATAATGCCACTGTTAAATTTCCCCAGAAGTGGATGGTCTGGCAACACTGTATACATGGCACTCTCTGACCCTCCCCACTCTGATCAGTAAAGGATATTTTTTGTATATTCACCATAATAATATTAATTCCTGTATACTATTTCTGTCATGTAGATAATAAAGACGTGTATTTTATCGATAACTCAATGATTAAGTGAGATTTAACTCGAACTAATGGTATAATAATGAAATAAATAAGAGAATCTGTTTGCATAGGCTAGGATACGTCTCGTTGTTTTGCTGTATAATATTAATGTATGTATGTTAAGCAATAGAACACTCGGTCCAAATAACTCAAGGGTGAAAAGTCCTGAATAATAGTAGGGAGGGAGGAAAAACAAAGGCAACTCCCAACTGTCAGAACAATAGACATTCTTAAAAGCAAAACAAAAGCAAGTAGAGATTAAAAATATTATAATCTCTATAGCTAAACACATTTCCTGTTGAATAACGAATTTCAACGTATTACTCTTTCTTATCTCTGGTTTATATATAGTGTGATGTTAACGTTATAATATACAGTGGTTACCGGTCACTGTATTAGGCGTGTACAGTGTGTTGGCTCTCTCCTGTACCTCCTCTTGAAGGCTTTTGTTACACGACCCCCTTCCTCTTCACCTTCCATGTCAGTATATGTAATAATTCATTTCTGTCCTCTGTATATTTTCAGCGGCTTTGTGGTTGCTGTAACTTTTCCAATAAACCGTTAATTATCTCCCTCGCTCACGCATAAATAACACACCCACACACATACACACACACACTGTTGAAATTTTAGGTGGATGTGAAGGTTCTGGTTGCTGGCTGGACGTGTTGTCAGTCGGTGTTGGGATTATCCTGGTGTTGTGTGGGTGTGTAGACCGCCAGGAATATATACCAGGTGATGCTTATCTTGTAGAGCCGTGTTGTGGAGGGGATCACGCTACAGTTACAGCCGCGACAGTGAGCATGTGAGAGTTAAAAAAGTAATATGGTAGAATTGATCCATGGCCAGCCTTTGTGGGCATGTGGGGAGATTTCTAGACGTCTGAAAGAAATGTTTTTTATAGGGTGATCGAAAAGTCCCTGTTCACCTGTTGATGATAATTTAGGTATGATAGATAAATGACTACAGTATATTGTTCATTATTACAGGTGCACAAGGGTTTTTTTTTTTATCACCATGTCTAAATAAACACATGCGAATATAATTATAATAATACCTATCTTTTCTATCCTGTAAATAGTGACGTGCAAAACGACATTCATCTGTTTTTTTCCCCCACTGGGCACTCGTAGATACACTTCACATGGAGCCAATAGCCAATGAGAATATAGAAAATTCCCACTAGACGAATCAGAATGGTTGGTTCATCGATCACTGTCAGCACTCAGTCAGGGGAAAAAAATATACACTCGACTTTTTTTCCCTTCTATACCGTACTCGGGGAAAAATATAGAAAAAGTGCGGGAATATTGCCGTACTTTTTTAGACCACATGCTGCCTGTTTTATGGACCACAGGGTCACTTGTTGAAGGATACTGTATACGGACCACTGGACCACTTGTTGCGCGATATACGGACTACTGGACCACTTGTTGCGCGATATACGGACCAGTGGACCGGACCACTTGTTGCACGGTACAATATTACGAACCTGTGAGGCGGGAAATTCAATCATGGTGGTATAGATTGAGGACAAGCTCATACAACATACCACATACTACTACTACTACTACCACATACGACCACATATTACCACATACTACCACATATTACCACACTACCACATACTACCACATACTACCACATACTACCACATATTACCACATACTACTACTACCACATACGACCACATATTACCACATGCTACCACATACTACCACATACCACATGCTACCACATATTACCACATATTACCACATACCACCCCATACCATCAGCTTCGCCACAAGAACTCTTTACCAGGACACAACACCACGCGGTTTAGTGACGAGATTCGCTGATTGATTATTTTATTGTGTTTGGCAATCACGAGTGATGTGTTTGGGTGATGTAATAAAGTAGGGTGTTTTATGTGTGTGTGTGTGTGTGTGTGTGTGAGTGTGTGTGTGTGTGTGTGTGTGTGTGTGTGTGTGTGATTTAACGCATATCATTTAGTTTGCGCATTTTGGACAGGGTCACCATGGGGGGGGGGGAAGAGGGTAGATAGAGGTAGAGTGAGGTGAAAAGGTAGAGGTAGGAGGTAGGAGTGAGGGGTAGAGGTCGGAGGTAGGAGTGAGAGGTAGAGGTACAGTATAGAGGTAGGGGGAGGTAGGTGGTACAGGTATTAATATTTACAGTGTAGTAATCACCACAGGTAAAGAGTTTATTTTTTTTTATTATGGAAAATATTTTGTTAATCTTTTATGCAAATTTGTTTTGTCAATTGAAAATAAACCTTTGACGGATGCCTTCATTAATATTCTACGTCAATGTGTGATTTAACGTATGGTTCTGAAATCACAGGTTGTTCACGATATGCTATTATTATTGTATATTTTTTCGCTGTTCAGTATGTTATGTAATATAGTTTTTCGCTGTTCAGTTGGTCAGAATGTTATACTATATATAATTTTCGTCGTTCAGTTATTCAGTATGTTATATAGTTTTTCGCTGTTAAGTTATTTAGAATGTTATATAATTTTCGTCGTTTAGCTGTTCAGAATGGTATATAGTTTTTCGCTATTCAGTTCAAAATGTTATATAGCTTTCGTCGTTCAGTTGTTTAGGTCTACAGTGTACTATATCCACACTGCCCTGGCCTGTGGGAGCGACAGTGTGTAACAAAATCATTTATGAATTAATATTATATACAGTACAGGGTCATCAAAAAAACATATCCGGATTTTAAAGGATTATATATTGAAATCTGGGCATTGTAGAGGTGTGCGTGTGTGTGTGTGTGTGTGTGTGTGTGTGTGTGTGTGTGTGTGTGTGTGTGTGTGTGTCGGTCCAGCTCCCTCACCCTTCCACCACACGACAAGTGGCTCTCAAGTTTTTCAGGCCAGTTGAAATATGATATTTTTTTTCCCCCCGACGTCACTTTTACTGAGCCGGGAAATATATGAAAAAACTCTCTCTCTCTCTCTCTCTCTCTCTCTCTCTCTCTCTCTCTCTCTCTCTCTCTCTCTCTCTCTCTCTCTCTCTCTCTGCTTTTTTGCCTGTCTGTCTCTTCTTCTTGTTTGTCACACACAGAAAATTCAATATAATAATACTATCAAGGAATAAACAATTGAAATTGAATATAATAATACAAACACAGTAAAAATTCCTAAGCGCTCGTGATACCTGAATCCAGTAACAACAACAACAAAGACGACAACAACAATAATAACAACAACAAATAACAACAGACAACATATATTTTCATCACAAACCCAAGACTTTTTTTTTTTCGTTTTTTCGACTTTTTTTTTTGACTGCATCTAAAGTTTCTGTAACTTTTTTCACATCAGAGAAAAAAAAATCTTAATTAACCATATGTAATTCCTTCGTTTTATGCAATTTAATTTTTTCGTGTGCGGGAATTTCCAGGTGAGAATTTTGTTGGCGGAAAAAACGTGAGAATTTTAGGCAGGTAATGAAAGAATAATTGTAGAGGAGAGAGAATTGACCTGAGGATTAACCTAACCTAACGTAACGCTAACCTAAATTAACATAACGATAACCTAACCTTACCTAACCTAACCTTACCTTACCTTACCTTACCTTACCTTACCTTACCTTACCTTACCGTATCCCCAGGTAACATTTGGGTGTTTAATCTTCAGGTGTAGAGGCCAGGTATAGGGTGGAAGCAACACTTGCATTACTGGTCTTGTTAATTGTAATTGAAATTTAAAGGGGAAAGGCCCACAGCCTCCCACGACCCGGCAACCTGGAGGAGTGACCGCGCTGTGTTGGCTGTGGAGGGCCTACTTAACACACACAGCGGGTGAGGGAGGCTGTGGAGGGTCATTCTGAATTCCTCGCCTTTTATCGGAACTTTTCTTTTTCTTTTTCGAATCGTGTTTTAGTTCCGATTTTTCTGGGTTCGTTTCCCTGAATAATTTTCCCCTGAATCAGTCTTTCATCTGAACCTCCTTTATTTTATCCGAATCTTCTTTGTTTTCTATGAATCTACTTTGGTTTATTCGAATTTCCTTTGTTTTATCCGAATTTACTTTGTTTTATCCGAATCTCGTGTCTTTCTTTCTCGAATCTCGTGGGTTTTTTTCCCCGAATCTTTTGTGTTTTTTCCCTGAATAAACATCGTCGTTCAGGGACATTTCCTCTCCTTATGTAAGCTCCTTGGTCTGGTGCTCCGGGCGGCCCTGACTTTTATGATCTAACGCAAATAGACCCCCCCACCCCACTCCACCCCTCCACCCCACCCCTCCCCCCCCCACTCCACCCCATTTCCCCCTCCACACCCCTCCCCCCCACTCCTGGTGTTTCAGAATCCTTTTGAAACGTTGCTAAAAGATCCTATAATAGTGTTGCCGTAGGATACTATTGTGTTACGTGTCCTCCAGGGTGTGTAGCCGGGGGGATCCTATTGTGTTTAAAAGGACCTCGATAGCGTTCTCATCAGATCCTTTGTATTGCGAGGGAACTTATTATTTATCTTTAATAGGATACTTGAGCCACATCCTTCCACCCTTCTTATACCGAGTCCTGCCCCACATGGTCCAGCTCCCCCATATAGGATACCTGAACCCTATCCTTTCATCCTTTAATCATTCCATCCTTCGCATCCTGCCCACAAAGTCCAGGTCCCTCAAATAGGATATCTGAACTCTATCCATCCTTCCATCCTTCCCATACCGAGTCCTGCCCCACATGGTCCAGCTCCCTCATATAGGATACCTGAACCCTATCCTTCCTTCCATCCTTTCCTCTCCTGTTAAGTTCTGGGTCACACAAAACAAGAGTCGGGCTAAAACCGGAGTAAGTTGGAAAGTTAAGCTCAAAC
>NW_024729259.1:2543832-2551332 GCF_018991925.1 Homarus americanus
GCACTCAAAAGGCCATTACACTTAAAATCGTTACACTCAACCACTCAACACCAGGTAAGGTTGTTAGGGCAGGTAATGGCATTGTTCTCGTTAGGGCAATTTTATCTCCTCTTAACTATTAAACCGAAGGGAACAGCGAATTTCCTCCCCCTGATACTTTCCTCCCCCTGATACTTTCCTCCCCTTGATACTTTCCTCCCTGATCCTTTCCTCCCCCTATCTTTCTTCCCCTGATACTTTCCTCCCCTGATACTTTCCTCCCCTGATACCCTCCCCTGATACTTTCCTCCCCTGATACTTTCCTCCCCTGATACTTTCCTCCCCTGATCCTTTCTCCCCTTGATGCTTTCCTCCCTGATCCTTTCCTCCCTGATACTTTCCTCCCCTACTTTCCTCCCCTGATCCTTTCCTCCCCTGAAACTTTCCTCCCCCTGATACTTTCCTCCCCTGATCCTTTCCTCCCCTGATCCTTTCCTCCTGATACTTTCCTCCCTTACTTTCCCCCTGATACTTTCCTCCCCTGATACTTTCCTCCCTGATCCTTTCTCCCCTGATCCTTTCCTCCCCTGATCCTTTCCTCCTGATCCTTCCTCCTGATACTCCTCCCCTGATCCTCCCCTGATACTTTCCTCCTGATACTTTCCTCCCCCTTTCCTCCCTGATACTTTCCTCTGATCCTTTCCTCCCCCTGATTCTTTACCATTGGTGGGTTCAAGTTATCCACGAGGGTGTACAGACAGACAGACAGACAGACAGACAGACAGACAGACAGACAAAAAACAAAAGAAAACTTAAATAAAATGAGACGAACACAGAGACAGTAAAGAGAGTAAAAGAGAGAGAGAGAGTAAAGAGAGAGAGAGATTAGGAGGGATGCCAAACAAGCCAGACTATTCCCAGGTATTCAGGTCATTCCCAGGTATTCAGGTCATTCCCAGGTAGGTCATTCAGGTATTCCAGGTCATTCCCAGCTTATGGTCTATCAAGGAGGGGCTGTGGGAGACTAAATGGTTGACATGCCTAGAAGATTCTCTCTCTCTCTCTCTCTTTCTCTCCTCTCTCTCTCTCTCTACTCTCTCTCTCTCTCTCTCTCTCTCTCTCTCTCTCGTGAACTAGCTAGAGCAACAACATTATTTGTGTGTGTGTGTGTGTGTGTGTGTGTGTGTGTGTGTGTGTGCGTGTTGTAGTGTGTTTTATGAGGTAGGAGATGGGAGGGACAGACTGAGGTACAGATACGGTTATAGACAGAGAAGAGACAGACAGATAGAGAGACAGACATAAATAAGGAGAGAATGAATAAGAGAGATAAGGAGAGACAGACAGGCGGACAGAAAGAGACAGACAGAGATAAAGAGAGCAAGAAGAGAGACAGGCAGATAGAAAGAAAGAGAGAAAGAAAGAAAGAAAAGAAAAATGACAGACAAAATGATAAACAGAAATTTACGAGAGACAAAGAAACAAAAACAAAAATAAACAGATGGAGAAACACAAATAAAACAAATAAATACATAAGAAATGAAGAAGAACAAAGAACAAAACATTTAATTAGTTTCAGCTTTGTTGTTGTTGTTATTTATGTTGTTGTTGTTGTTGTTTATGTTGTTGTTGTTGTTGTTGTTGTTTTATATTTGTTGTTGTTGTTGTTGTTTTTGTTGTTGTTTATTTTATGTTGTTGTTGTTGTTGTTTATGTTGTTGTTGTTGTTGTTTTATGTTGTTGTTGTTGTTTATGTTGTTGTTGTTGTTTATATTTATTTATTTGTTGTTGTTGTTGTTTTTATGTTGTTGTTGTTGTTATTTGTTTTATGTTGTTGTTGTTGTTTATTTGTTTATGTTGTTGTTATTTGTTTTATGTTGTTGTTGTTATTTGTTGTTTATGTTGTTGTTGTTGTTGTTGTTTATGTTGTTGTTGTTGTTGTTGTTTATGTTTGTTGTTGTTGTTTTATGTTGTTGTTGTTGTTTATGTTGTTGTTGTTGTTGTTGTTTATATTGTTGTTATTTGTTGTTTATTTGTTTATGTTGTTGTTTATTTTATTTGTTTATTTGTTTATGTTATTTGTTGTTGTTTATGTTATTGTTTTTGTTGTAAATTTTAGATATATTTAAAAATAATGAATAATATTGAGAAATAATTAGAGATACTAAGAAATAATGTATAATGTTAAAAATACTCAGAAAATATCCAGAAATAATTTAACAAAATTATTTACAATATATTTAGGAATATTTTAAAAGTTCAATAATAAATAAGTTCTGAAACATGATTACAGCTATTTATGAGTCACCCCTTTAAATAACGACCCTATCCTCTCCCTTAAATAACGACCCCTATCTCCTACCCCCTTAAATAACGACCCTTACCCCCCCTTAACGACCCCTCCTACCCCTACCCCCTCCTTTTAACGAGGTACATGTTACAGTGAATTACATTGGCCATCAGTAATTCCAAGTATTTAATTACTATGGAAAAATAACACGTTCAAATGCCCGGAATTATTTTTTTTATCATAGAGTCAAGTTAAACTCACATCAGTAAATTCCTAGTATTTAATTATACAGGTGAAAAAATAGTATGTATGTTTACCTGGTTTTAAATGCCCGGAATTATTTTGTGTTTGTTTTGGATAGAATTTTTAAATACCATGACGGAATTAAGTGGGTGTGTGTGTGTCTGTCTGTCTGTGTCTTTGTCTGTTTAGGTATAATATAGTTTTGAGGAAGATGGAAGTGTGTTTATTTCCTTCCTTCCTTCCTTCCTTCCTTCCCCTCCTTCCTTCCTTCCTTTTTTCCTTCCTTCCTTTTTTTCCTTCCTTCCCCTCCTTCCTTCCTTCCCCTCCTTCCTCTCCTTCCTTCCTTCCCTTCCTTCCTTCCTTCCTTCCTTCCTTCCTTCCTTCCTTCCTTCCTTCCTCTCCTTCCTTCCTTCCTTCTTCCTTCCCCTCCTTCCTTCCTTCCTTCCTTCCTTCCTTCCTTCCTTCCTTCCTTCCCCTCCTTCCTTCCTTCCTTCCTTCCTTCCCCTCCTTCCTTCCTTCCTTCCTTCCTTCCTTTCCCTCCTTCCTTCCTTCCTTCTTCCTTCCTTCCCCTCCTTCCTTCCTTCCTTCCTTCCCTCCTTCCTTCCTTCCTTCCTTCCCTTTCCCTCCTTCCTTCCTTCCTTCCTTCCCCTCCTTCCTTCCTTCCTTCCTTCTTCCTTCCCCTCCTTCCTTCCTTCCTTCCCCTCCTTCCTTCCTTCCTCCCTTCCTCCTTCCTTCCTTCCTTCCTTCCTTCCCTCCTGCCCCCCCCCCCCTTCACATACCTCGTTAAAACTACTATACGATGAGCCCAATTTATTCCTCTATTCCATCCCTCCTCCTCTCCTTCTGCCCTCCACCTTCCTTTCACCTCCCTCCCTCCACCCCTTCCTTTCACCTCTCCCTCCACCCCTCCCTCCCTCCCCCCCCCCTCCTTTTCTACAAACATTTGACGATATTCAGAGTAAGCACCCACCACCTTTCCACCTTTCCCTCCACCTCTCCCTCCCCCCTCCACCCTCCCTCCACCCACCTCACCTCTCCCACCCTTCCACCCCACCCCACCACCTTCTACCTCTCCCCCACCCTTCCACCCCCCCACCACCCTCACCTCTCCCTCCACCCCACCCCTCCACCCTTCTCCTCCACCCCTCCACCCTTCCCTCCACCCCTCCACCCTTCCCTCCACCACCCCTGCCCTGCCTGCTAGATGGCTCCTGTGATGCTGGGCCAAAATTATTTTCAATTAAAGTCTGCATCAAAACACCGTGTTTACAAACATTCTCTGCGTGTGTTGACAGTCAGGTGGCCCAGAGTGTGTGTGTGTGTGTGTGTGTGTGTGTGTGTGTGAATGTATGTGTTTGTGTGTGTGTGTGTGTGTGTGTGTGAGGTGTGGAAGGAGATGATATGTGTGTTTGTGTGTGTGTGTGTGTGTGTGTGGGTGGAAGGAGGAAATAGCGATGTATGTGTGTTTGTGTGTGTGTGTGTGTGTGTGTGTGTGAGGGTGTGGAAGGAGAAGTATATTGATTATGTGTGTTTGTGTGTGTGTGTGTGTGTGTGGTGTGGGGGGTGGAGAGGAAATATAGGATGTATGTGTGTTTGTGTGTGTGTAGGGATGTATTTATGTATGTATGGTGCGTCTGTATGTGGTGCTTCTATATGTATATGTTTGAGTATGTGTTAATATGTATGGTTTAGTATGTGTGTGTATGTTAGTATATCGTCAATGTATGTGTTTGTGGGTGTTGTTTTTATTCCCCTTCACAAACAGCAACAAACACAGCGTGGCTCAGTTAACGTCAATGTAGAGTGGTAAATAATATGCTTGGATGTTCCCTGCATATGATTATCACACGGCATTATCACTCACCACTCTGGGGGCTCTGGCTGCTGGTTGATACAGTCTCTCTCTCTCTCTCTCTCTCTCTCTCTCTCTCTCTCTCTCTCTCTCTCTCTTGAGCACATCCTCTCAGTAGTCGTCTAAGTGACAGTTTTCCGAGCCCCTGATACTGATGATGACACCTTAATGTGACACTAACAGAGAGAGAGAGAGATAGAGAGAGTGAGGGAGAGAGAGAGAGAGAGAGAGACTGTATTTCAGGTTTATATTCTTTTATTTGGTGAAGTGTTGTTGTCCACACACACACACACACGCACACACACACACGCTCACACAGCGCTACTCTCCCTCACTCTCTCTCTCTCTCTCTCTCTCTCTCTCTCTCTCTCTCTCTCTCTCACTAAGGCCTGCCGTACTGTACCTGAAGCCGAGAGTAACCTAACGCCTGGCGCTGTTATTGCTACCTCGGGCACCCATAAACCTCTTTGTATTTGAGTATTTTATGTATATGTTTCTGAGCAACAAAGACAGTTACAAGAACATCAATAACAACAACAATTACAACAATAATAATAACAACAATAATCACAAGAATAACAATTACAATAATAATAAAAATAAAACCAGGAAAAATACAGTAACAAAAACAGTAATAACAACAACAGCAATAATTACAACAAAATAATAACAACCACAACAAAACAACAACAACAATACTGCAGTTAGTTTATTCATATTATTATTATTATTATTATATTAAAGGGAACCTGAGGCGTACAGGTCACTCACAACAAACACACCACACAACAAACACACCACACAACAAACTCACCACACAACAAACACACCACACAACAAACACACCACACAACAAACACACCACACACACCACACAACAAACACACCACACAACAAACACACCACACAAACAAACACACCAAACACACCACACAACAAACACACCACACAACAAACACACCAAACACACCACACAACAAACACACCAAACACACCACACAACAAACACACCACACAACAAACACACCAAACACACCACACAACAAACACAACAAACACACCACACACAACAAACACACCACACAACAAACTCACCACACAACAAACACACCACACAACAAACACACCACACAACAAACACACCACACACACACACAACAAACACACCACACAACAAACACACCACACAACAAACACACCAAACACACCACACAACAAACACACCACACAACAAACACACCAAACACACCACACAACAAACACACCAAACACACCACACAACAAACACACCACACAACAAACACACCAAACACACCACACAACAAACACAACAAACACACCACATAACAAACACCACACAACAAACACACTACACAACAAACACACCCACAACAAACACAACAAACACACCCACACAACAAACACAACAAACACAACAAACACACCACACAACAAACACAACATTAACAAACACACCACACAACAAACACACCACACAACAAACACACCACACAACAAACACAACAAACACACCACACAACAAACACAACATTAACAAACACACCACACAACAAACACAACAAACACAACAAACACAACATTAACAAACACACCACACAACAAACACAACAAACACACCACACAACAAACACACACACCAACAAACACAACAAACACAACATTAACAAACACACCACACAACAAACACAACAAACACACCACACCAACAAACACACCACAGTACAAACACAACAAACACAACAAACACACCCACAACAAACACAACAAACGCACCACACAACAAACACAACAAACACAACAAGCACAACAACAAACACACCCACACAACAAACACAACAAACACACCACACAAACAAACACACCACACAACAAACACACCACACAACAAACACAACAAACACACCACACAACAAACACACCACACAACAAACACACCACACAACAAACACAACAAACACACTATTATAATTCTGTTATGTTTGTCAGTCATCAGTAATTAACCCGCTTACTAAAACACTCTTACTACTTACTAATTTATAACAAAAAATAAAATAAAATTCTACTTGCTATTGTATTTTGTCTTTGCTTATGAGATAAAATACCCGGTATGATATGTTAGGTCAGGTCAGGTCAGGTCAGGTCAGGTCAGGTCAGGTTACATTGGGATAAAATGTTATTATTTCCTTATTTGTATTTCTTATTTCTATTTATTTACTTACCTTTACTCTTTCTCTGTTCTCTAATTCTCTTTTCGTATTCTTAATCTTCCCTTCCTTCTTTGTTCTTTATACTAGAGAGAGGAGGTAAGCAGGGAGGAGTGGAGAATGAGGGGAGGGGGGTTATGGTCAACTCGGCCTGGTAACCGATAGAGAGGGAGACATGGAGAGAGAGAGAGAGAGAGAGAGAGAGAGAGAGAGAGAGAGAGAGAGAGAGAGAGAGAGGAGAGAGAGAGAGAGAATGGAAGTATATGATAATAACTGGGAATAATGGATAACCCGTAATACCTGAGACACTAAGGAACACAGGTGATATATTATTACCCAGGACTCACTGTATAACACCAAACACGTGTATGACTAATGTTTTTACTCAATACTCTAGCGTTTAGCCAATCAGCACAGTTTATGCCTTGACGTCACACTCATAGGTCACTGTGATTGGCTTACGACCAAGGCACTGTTAGCTTGGCGGCAACAAGGGTTTTTTTTTTTGGCGGGAATTCATACTCTCTGTGAAACAAGATTTATTTTACTCTATAATCATGACACGTTGAGGAGGTCAGCTTTAGTGAGAGGGATTTGTCATGGTAGGAATATATAGGAGTTTTGATATTGATCTTGTGATGATGACCATGAACAAAAACTAGAACAAGAGAAAAAGCAAGGACAATAATAACAAGAAAAAGAACAAGAATAAAGAAGATTAACAAGACGAATATGAACAACAAGAATAACAAGAAAAACAAAAACAAGAATAAAGAAGAAGAATTATCGAGGAAAATTGCCACAACAACAACATCATCCATTCCCTGCTGCTTGAGGCTTTTGGTTCACTTTACGAAACTTGGTCCTGGTTAACGAAATAAACACAAATATAAAGATTCATTTTTACGAGATTTT
>NW_024729259.1:2556332-2634216 GCF_018991925.1 Homarus americanus
ACACACACACACACACACACACACACACACACACACACACACACACACACACACCCTAACAACCTTTCCTCTCCCTCACTCATGTACCTGGGTCGACTACCTGAGTGCGTGGCCCAATTGTGCCCTGACACCTCACCCTTCACCTTCCTCCTCTTCCCCCTCCTCCTCTTCCTCCTTATCTTCTTCTTCTTCTTTTCATCCTTCTTCTCGTCTTCTTCTATTCCTCTCCTTCTTCTCCCCCCCCTCCTCCTCCTCCTCGTGGGTCATTTCGTCGGAACATGACAGTCGGCCGAAAACTCTTGAGTCAAAAACCACAACCCAAATGTCAGGCTCAAATATTAAGACATCTCGAGCGGTGGGGAGAGAGAGAGAGAGAGAGAGAGAGAGAGACATCCACACACACACAGGCAACGACAAAGACAGAGAGAGAGAAAAAAATGGAAGAAAAAGAAAGAAAAGACAGACAGTTAGACAGACAGACAGACAGACAAGTAGACAGAGAGACAGAGAGACAAACAGACGGGTAGACTTTGTTGAGCTGTTTTATACCAACATGACTTTGCTGTCTCTTAAACCAACACCGTGTAAAGAGAATTTGAGACTACCAGGATATTGTGTGTTCTCTCTCTCTCTCTCTCTCTCTCTCTCTCTCTCTCTCTCTCTCTCTCTCATAGGACTGAAACAAGACAGTGAGAGACAGACTGACAGACTGACAGAGAGACAGACTGACAGATAGAGAGCGTGGTCATGATTACAAAAGGTTATTATGGTTCTGTACTTGTTATTGATGTTATTGTAAGAGATATGAACGAAAGGTCATGGATTAAGAGAGAGTCGTTTGGGGGAAAGGTTACACACACACACACACACACACACACACACACACACACACACACACACTGAGAATACTAAGCAACTGATGGATTTGTTGAGCTCATTCTTGTTTGTATACCTGTACTGTGTCTAGGTATATTGTTTGTATACCTGTACTGTGTCTAGGTATATTGCTTGTATACCTGTACTGTGTCTGGGTATTGCTTATACCTGTACTGTCTCTAGGTATGTTGCTTGTATACCTGTACTGTCTCTAGGTATATTATTTGCTACCTGTGCTGTCTCTAGGTATATTGCTTGTATACCTGTACTGTCTCAGGTATATTATTTGTATGCCTGTATACTGTCTCTAGGTATATTGCTTGTATACCTGTACTGTCTCTAGGTATATTGCTTGTATACCTGTACTGTCTCTAGGTATATTGTTTGTATACCTGTACTGTCTCTAGGTATATTGTTTGTATACCTGTACTGTCTCTAGGTATATTGCTTGTATACCTGTACTGTCTCTAGGTATATTGCTTGTATACCTGTACTGTCTCTAGGTATATTGTTTGTATACCTGTACTATGTCTAGGTATATTGCTTGTATACCTGTACTGTCTCTAGGTATATTGCTTGTATACCTGTACTGTCTCTAGGTATATTGCTTGTATACCTGTACTGTCTCTAGGTATATTGCTTGTATACCTGTACTGTCTCGAGGTATATTGCTTGTATACCTGTACTGTCTCGAGGTATATTGCTTGTATACCTGTACTGTCTCTAGGTATATTGCTTGTATACCTGTACTGTCTCGAGGTATATTGCTTGTATACCTGTACTGTCTCTAGGTATATTGTTTGTATACCTGTACTGTGTCTAGGTATATTGCTTGTATACCTGTACTGTCTCTAGGTATATTGTTTGTATACCTGTACTGTCTCTAGGTATGTTGTATACCTGTACTGTCTCTAGGTATATTGTTTGTATACCTGTACTGTCTCTAGGTATATTGTTTGTATACCTGTACTGTCTCTAGGTATTGTTTGTATACCTGTACTGTCTCTAGTATATTGTTTGTATACCTGTACTGTCTCTCTAGGTATATTGCTTGTATACCTGTACTGTCTCGAGGTATATTGTTTGTATACCTGTACTGTCTCTAGGTATATTGCTTGTATACCTGTACTGTCTCTAGGTATATTGTTTGTATACCTGTACTGTCTCTAGGTATATTGCTTGTATACCTGTACTGTTCTAGGTATATTGTTTATACCTGTACTGTCTCTAGGTATATTGTTTGTATACCTGTACTGTCTCTAGTATATTGTTGTATACCTGTACTGTCTCTAGGTATATTGTTTATACCTACTGTCTCTAGGTATATTGCTTGTATACCTGAACTGTCTCAGGTATATTGTTTGTATACCTGTACTGGTTCTAGGTATATTGCTTGTATACCTGTACTGTCTCTAGGTATATTGTTTGTATACCTGTACTGTCTCAGGTATATTGCTTTATACCTGTACTGTCTCTAGGTATATTGCTTGTATAACCTGTACTGTCTCTAGGTATATTGCTTGTATACCTGTACTGTCTCGAGGTATATTGTTTTATACCTGTACTGTCTCTAGGTATATTGCTTGTATACCTGTACTGTCTCAGGTATATTGCTTGTATACTGTACTGTCTCTAGGTATATTGTTTGTATACCTGTACTGTCTCGAGGTATATTGCTTGTATACCTGTACTGTCTCTAGGTATATTGTTTGTATACCTGTACTGTCTCTAGGTATATTGCTTGTATACCTGTACTGTCTCTAGGTATATTGTTTGTATACCTGTACTGTCTCTAGGTATATTGCTTGTATACCTGTACTGTCTCTAGGTATATTGCTTGTATACCTGTACTGTCTCTAGGTATATTGCTTGTATACCTGTACTGTCTCTAGGTATATTGCTTGTATACCTGTACTGTCTATACGCATGTTGAAGTATATACTTGTATTGTCTATATAGAAAGAGAATCAACGCAAACTTATAATACGACTTTACTGAATAAATAACTATCAATCTCTGTATCCGAAAGGTCACCTCCTCCCACACACACACACACACACACACACACACACACACACACACACACACACACACACACACACACACACACACACACACACACACACACACACCACACACACACACACACACACACACACACACTGAGGATGAACTCGAGAAAGATTTTATTCCATTCATTTTTTATTCAGTTTCCAGAAAAAGGATTTAATTCTTCTAATTTTTTTTTATTCTCTTATTGATGGAAGTTGACTGAAGTGGAGACGTATTCTTAATTATTCGTATCTAAGAATGTTGTTTTTGTTTTCTTTTGGGGGGAGGAGGGGAGGATCACCTGAAGAATAGACACCCCACGATCATTTCACCTTATGATTAAATACTCTAACCTAACCTATCCTAACCTCAACCTAACCTAATCCTAACCTAACCTAACCTAACCTAACCGAACCTTGTCTGTTTGTCTGTTCGGCTACTGTTCTCTAGGAAGGAACGCGGGTGAGGTAGATGGGAGAGGGGGGAGAGGATAGGGAGAGGTAGGGGAAGGATAGGATTGAAGTGGCCAGGCAATGTGTGTTTGTGTCGGCCGGAAAGATGGAACTGTGTTGGATGTGATGGAGGACGCACACCTCTCTCTCTCTCGCCACCACTGGAGAACACACGATGATAGCTACACCGCCACAGCTCCACGGGTGATAATATTGTGTGTGTGGAAAGTGTCGTAATATTTCCTAGTTTAAAGACCCAAGGGCAGTTGTGAGGCGCCGCACTATAATGGAGCTTTATGAAGAAGACGTGAGCACCTATAGTTCTTATTTTTTTTTTGGTCTACCCAGCAGGAGGGACAAAGACGTGATCCTACTGTAGAAGGATCTGAACCAACATCTGCTACTCCTCACTACCTGCCTGCCTACCTACCTCCACTACCTGCCTACCTACCCACCTACCACCTGCCTCCTTACCTTGACGGTTTTAGTAAACTCGTAAAATTAACTTGTGCTCATCTCATAGGACTTTTTGTTATGGGAGGGGAAGAGGTTGTAGAGGGGTAGAGTGTGTTGTGGAGGGGAGAGGGGAGGGTAGAGCGTGTTGTGGAGGGGTGAGTGTGTTGTGGAGGGGTAGAGGTGTTGTGAGGAGGAGAGGTGTGGAGATGGTGGTTTGGAGGGTAGGTGTGTGAGGGGAAGAGGTGTTGTGGAGGGGTAGAGTGTGTTGTGGAGGGGTGAGGTGGTGGAGGAGGTAGAGTGTTATGGAGGGGTAGAGTGTGTTGTGGAGGGGGTAGAGTGTGTTGTGGGGGAGAGGTGGTAGAGGGGTAGAGTGTTGTGGAGGGGTAGAGTGTTGTGGAGGGGGTAGAATGTGTTGTGGAGGGGTAGAATGCGTTGTGGAGGGTAGAATGGTGGGGTGAATGCGTTGTGAGGGGGTAGAGTGTTGTGGGGGGGTTAGAGGTGTTGTGGAGGGGTAGAGTGCGTTGTTGGATGGGGGAACAGTGGAGTATACAATGTGTGTGTTTTGGAAGGGTAGGGTAGAGGTGTGTGTGTGTGTGTGTGCTATGATGTCTTTGGGGAGGGGAGGAGGTTTGAGATGGAGAAATTATGTCTTTTAGGGGAAATTGTGTCTTGTGGTTTGTGGTTTTAGGCTTAGGGTGTTATATCGTTTTAGGGATTAAATTACGTCCTTTGAAAGTTAGACGGTGTCCCAGGAAGGAGAGAGAGAGAGAGAGAGAGAGAGAGAGAGAGAGAGGGAGGTGCAGGGGATTAAGTATACACCAGACTTGATTAAACTGATCCCGGAAGAGCGATTAATTAAACTATAGATTTCCATTAAACCAAAATAAACCCAAGGGAAGATTCTATTCACCAAACTCCATTACGCTAAGACAGGGAGAACAAGACAACCAAGTATTACGCTGTGAGACGCTGGTGATGGGAAGGAAAATACCAGCAGAATCAATTAAATGTACTGTACCAGATTTAGCTGCGACTACGGTTAAAACAAACACACACACACACACACACACACCACGTAACATGTAAACAGCAGCCGTAACATGTAAACAGAAGCCGTAACATGTAAACAAACACCATAACATGTAAACAGAGGCCGTAACTTGTAAACAAACCCCATAACATAAACAGAGGCCGTAACACACCACGTATGTAAACAGAAGCCGTAACATGTAAACAAAGCCGTAACATGTAAACAAACCCTATAACATGTAAATAGAGACCGTAACACACCACGTAACATGTAAACAGCAGCCGTAACATGTAAACAAAAAGCAATAACACCACACACCACCACCATACATATAACCCCCGCAAAAATAACACATACCATCATAACATAAATACAATGCGTGTAATTACTCCTCCTCAAAAAAAAGACTAACGCGAGCACTAAATCCGGATGCTGATTACACGTCGAGGCGTTTTTATAAGCGTACTTAGGTGGGGAAGAAGCAGGAGGAGGTAGGAGGAGGAGGGAGGAGGAGGTAGAGGAGGAGGAGGAGGAGGAGGAGGTAAGAGGAGGAGGAGGAGGAGGAGGAGGAGGGAGGTAAGAGGAAGAGGAGGAGGAGGAGGAGGTAGGTGGATTTACAGCAACTAGACTGGACTGTTATGTGGATTTATATTGTGTGATGATGTAAGGCCCTCCTCCTCCCGCCCCCGAACGCCCTCACCCTACCCTCACCAACGTCCCCCACTACTCCTCCCCCAAACGCCTTCACCCCTACCCCCTCCCCCCCACCCCCACCAACCCCCACACCCCCCCCCCCCCCACAACGTCCCCCCAACCCCCACACCAACCCTCACCCCCAACCCTCACCCCTACCAACGTCCCCCTCAACCCCCACCAACACCCTCACCCCCACAACCCTCACCCCCCACCAACGTCCCTCAATCCCACCAACACCCCACCCCACCAACCCCCTCACCCCCACCACCCCCTCAACCCCCACACCAACACCCTCACCCCCTCAACCTCCCTCACCCCCACCAACGTCCCCCAACCCCCACACCAACCCTCAACTATTGGGCAAGTTTCTTTGCGTCATTTGCCTCTGTCTACCCAGCAGTAATTGGGGACCTAGATGTTAATCGATTTGCGGATCGTATTCCGGGGTAATGGTTAGCCAGTGCAGTTGGCGAGTTGTCCGGTCTTCTCGGACTATTCCTTGACACTGGGTCATGCAACTCGTTAACTTGGGGTGTGGTTGTTGTGTTGGCGACAGCTTCTACACCTTGATAAATTCACGCCTAGGAGGCCCTTGGGTCGGCCATCCTCGATTTCGAGGGGCTTCCATTATTATTATTATTTAGTGTAGTGTAGCGTAGTGTTGTGTAGTGTAGTGTTGTGTAGTGTAGTGTTTTCTCTGCTTTGGATGGGTGTACTAAATATTTGTCTGCTGTTAAGAGACTGAAATAATTGTCTGCTGGTGTTATGATATATAGAGTGCATGAAGCATCTTGTCTGCTTCTTATGAATTGCAATAATTCTGTACACACACACACACACACACACACACACACCGCGGCGTGACCTCAGTGTCTGGCATAAAAAAGATGATAGGTTGAGCCTCCCCAATCCCATATACACCTAACCTAACCTAACCTAACCTAACCAATACCCCCCCCCCCCAAGACACTGCCGGCCGTAAGCACGAACGCCGCTGACTCCCTATTGGGTGTTGTAATGCTTGTCTGCTCCGCCGTATAGAGGATGGAAGGGGATGCTCAATAAACTAGCTCCATGACTGTGATCATTGACCCACGTTACCATGACCCTGGTCTCGTTCAGTGTGCCTATGGTTCGTAGTAAATTAGATAATAATAATAGTAATAATAATAATAATAATAATAATAATAATAAAAATAATAGTAATAATGAAAGTAATAAATAACAAAATTAACAATATTAATACTACCCCACTTGGCAAGACACCGCGGGGAGCTACGCCCTACAAAGCTTCGTCAGTTGGTCTCCAGCAGCGAAAGAGAAAACAAGTCGCCTTTCAGACTACAACAACAAAACTCTTGGTTCGGAGTGAGTCATTTGCTGTCATTTCCTTCCAGATGAGTGTGGCTTGGCTGAATGAGGCTGCCATCTGCCCGAGTCAGCCGTCATTATGCTGAGAGCGGTGGAATGACGTTGAATGAGACAGACAGACAGACGCCATGACAAGAAATCTCCGCTCTGGGTGAAGATAGTATTGTAACGTGAGTAATCCTGCGTAAATTTACCAACTAAACATTAAATAGAAGAAAATATATCTTTTTTCTTTCTCTCATTTATTCGTTTCTTCCTCGTGAAAACAAGTAAATAAAGAATGGAAGATATAGTCAGTCAGGGAGAAGAGACTCGGTATAACGGGAGATGATTTTACACAAGGAGCGCCAGTCTGCTTATTTTAGGAGGACCATACGCACGCGGGAATGAGAGAGAGAAAAGATTACAATTTTAGAGATGATTTCAGAACGGGATAAGAATGTCGGTAAAAATAGGAATATCTACTTTTTTTTTTACGATTTTTTTTCATCAACAACGAAGATTTAGGGTTAATATATCACAACTGAAGAATAAATTTATAAATAGATAAACAAATGAATTAGGAAAACATTATGGTCGTTACGTCATACGTTCGGCAGCGAATACCTGTCCACTTCGTTAACAGAGACAGAAGGCGAGCACTAGAGCGTTAACAGAGACAGAAGGCGAGTACTAGAGCGTAAACATATTTTTTTAGTTTAACAAATTTATTGGCAGAGCTTGTAGTACAGTTTGCCTATTCTGAGTAATTCAGTCAGGTCTTGACACTGAGGGTGGTATCACTTCTCACTGTCACGCAGGACAGAGGTTCACACACAAAGAAATACATCATATTCATTAACAGCTATAAATGTATATAGGTCAGGTTCATATGGATAATGTCACTGTTCACTGCCATGCAGGACAGAGGTTCGTACACAAAGAGTTGCATCATATTCATTGACAGTACATATACATATATGTAAACACACACACACATATACATACATATACGTATATACATACACATATACATGTACACGTACATATACATGCACACACGCACACATACATACATATACGTCGGTCAGATTCATGTGGGTAATGTCACTTTTCACTGCCATACAGGACAGAGGTTCGTACACAAAGAATGCATCATATTCATTGACACTATATATAGGTCAGATTCATGTGGGTAATGCCACTGTTCACTGCCACGCAGGACAGAGGTTCGTACACAAAGAAGGAAATACATCACATTCACCAGCAGCATATATGGGTCAGTGGATCACATACATTGGAGTCATATTCTAATTGAAGACTAATCAGTGTGGGCTAGCAAATTTGGGATAAACAGCAAGAATGTCCTCAAGCGTTAACAGAGGCAGAAGGCGAGCACTAGAGCGTTAACAGAGACAGAAGGCGAGCACTAGAGCGTTAACAGAGGCAGAAGGCGATTACTAGAGCGTTAACAGGCAGAAGGCGTAGGTGAACACTCATTCCCATTTTTTCCTCATCTCTCTCTCTCTCTCTCTCTCTCTCTCTCTCTCTCTCTCTCTCTCTCTCTCTCTCTCTCTCTCTCTCTCTCTCTCAAGAACTTCATTACTATTCTCTTCCATCTATTAAGGAGAATCTTTTCCTCATTCTAAGCCCTGGGAAACGTCTCTCAATGGATCGTAAGTGATTTTTTTTTGGGTTAGTCCTCGTGTCTGGACTTGTGACGGAGAATAAGATAGCATTTAAGTGAATCTACGACACCAAGGTGGATTCTAATAGGTTCTAAGTGGTTTTCTCTTGTTTCTTATCATAAATGGGGTTATATGTATACGGGGAAATACTACAGGGTGTCCCATAAATGATTACCCTGATTAAAACGTAAGATCATACTGTTTTTTTAGAGTAATCATTTATGGACACCCTGTATATTATTCTCAAAAGATTGTACGTTTAGATTGTTCTCTTAACTCGTGGTAGTGAAGATATGGAAAGGCTCACTTAAGCTGCAATAATCCAAGGGTGGGGTTAATTTTAAGCTGTAATAGTCCAAGGGTTGGGTTAATTTTAAGCTGCAATAATCCAAGGGTGGGGTTAATCTTAAGCTGCAATAATCCAAGGGTAGGGTTAATCTTAAGCTGCAATAATCCAAGGGTGGGGTTAATTTTAAGCTGCAATAATCCAAGGGTTAGGTTAATCTTAAGCTGCAATAATCCAAGGGTTAGGTTAATCTTAAGCTGCAATAATCCAAGGGTAGGGTTAATCTTAAGCTGCAATAATCCAAGGGTGGGGTTAATTTTAAGCTGCAATAATCCAAGGGTTAGGTTAATCTTAAGCTGCAATAATCCAAGGGTTAGGTTAATCTTAAGCTGCAATAATCCAAGGGTGGGGTTAATCTTCAGTATAACACTAAATTGAAACTTAATACGAAGAGTCAGTTGAGAATCATCTTGTCCTCCGTGGTCGTCGTTTAATAGCAACATCGTCTTGAGGGGGGAGACTATGTTAACACGTCCATCAGGTGAGCTAATATTGCCTCCCGGTGACGTGTACGGTGGAGGGAAACTTGAGCCCTGACACTCTTATCCCTCCTCTCTCTCTCTCTCTCTCTCTCGACCACTTCCCTCCCTCCCTCCTCTCACCATCTCTATTCCTTCCTCCCTCCCTCCCTCTCTCGACCCCCTCCTCTCTCTCTCTCTCTCTCTCTCTCTCTCCCTATTCCCTTCTCTCATCCTCACCTCCATTCCTCTATCTTCCCTCTGACCCGTCTGTTTCCATCTCCCCCCTTCCTTCCTCTCCTTCCCCTTTCCCCCTTCTCTTCTCTTCCCCTTCTCCCTTCCTCCCCCCCCACCTAGCCCTTACCCCCCCCTCCCTCCCCTCTTCCCCTAGCCCCTTAGTAGCACCAGCCACCTTATCACCTAACACAATTATCACCACACACATTCACAACAACACCTGTGTGATGAGGGCGGGGGGAGGGTGTATGGGGGGGGTTGTGTATTCCTGTGGGTGTGTTCCTGTATGTATGTGCGTGTATGTGTAGTCCTGTGTGTGTGTGTGTGTGTATTCCAGTGGATAAATATATGTGTGTGTGTGTATGTTCCTGAATGTGTACGTACGTGTGTGTGTTCCTCCACTTCCCTCCAACAACAAAAATAAATAAATAATCTGTTAAGACTCGTCTGTTAAGTCCCGGAAACATTAACAGTCACCCAACACCAGAGAGACTCACACAACTGTACTTAACAAACGTCGAGAAAAAATATGACAATCGGCTTTTAGAAGATTGTCAACTCGAGTCAAGAGTAAACAAGTAAAACAAAGAAAAGTGCATCAGAGAGCGCTTGTATAATTCACTGTCCAAGTCGAGTTATTTTATAATTTATTTTAACACTATTTACAAGGTTATTGTTATCTCTTATTTGTTATGTTAATATTGATATTATTTTCAATTTCAGAATTTCATTTTTTTTTTAGTATATGGAATTTCAACACGATTTATTTAATTTCAGTTATTAAGATTTGTCTACGTATGTCTACTGTTTCCATCGGTTATAATTTTATTTTGTAACCATACCAGACTACACCTACACTGTTGATAACCATACCTGACCACACCTACACTGTTGATAACCATACCTGACCACACCTACACTGTTGATAACCATACCTGACCACACCTACACTGTTGATAACCATACCTGACCACACCTACACTGTTGATAACCATACCTGACCACACCTACACTGTTGATAACCATACCTGACCACACCTACACTGTTGATAACCATACCTGACCACACCTACACTGTTGATAACCATACCACACCACACCTACACTGTTGATAACCATACCACAATACACCTACACTGTTGATAACCATACCTGACTACACCTACACTGTTGATAACCATACCTGACCACACCTACACTGTTGATAACCATACCTGACCACACCTACACTGTTGATAACCATACCTGACCCACCTACACTGTTGATAACCATACCTGACCACACCTACACTGTTGACCATACCGACCACACCTACACTGTTGATACACACCACCTGTTAGTAACCATACCTGTACACCCACACCTACCTCAGAGAACTAACCCACCTACAATCTTAACGACCACATACCTACACTCTGAGAACTACATGACCCTGCACCCTGAGCCACATACACACCCCTGCCCCACAGAGGCCACATGACCACACCTACACTCTGAGAACTACACTTGACCACACCTGCACCCTGAGGGGCCACACTTGACCACACCTACACTCTGAGGACCACATGACCACACCACTCTGAGAACTACATGACCACACACCTGCACCCTGAGGCACACTTGACCACACCTACACTCTGAGAACACACTTGACCCACACACACAGGTGAAGCAACTGAGTCTGAATCACTCTTATAGGTTGTTATGAGACTAACACCAAAATTTTGAGGATTAGATGAACCGGCAGAGGCACTAGAGGAGAACATAATTTTGTGGTATACTGCTATCTGACTACTGTACCTGGTGTTTGCCGTCAAGCAAAAAACACTTTTCTTCTTCACAGCTATAAAAGACTGAAACAAGTTACCAATCTACATCAAAACCAGTAATAGCGTAAAACAATTCATAGCTAAAAGTAAAATTACAAACAAGATGAAGCTGTTTCTGTATTAACCCAAAATATTATATTGTTGAAGTGATCTGCCAACCTCAGTTAGTCAAGGGCAATGTAATGATTGTTAAATTGATCAGAAAACTTTCATTATTTCTCCTGTAGACATGTATTACTGATTAGAGACCTAGCAAAGGACCCTACTGTAAATAAGTATCTGATGGCTTTGCCAATTAGTAGAAGTCTGTGAATCCTATCTATTTATCATTAAATCTATATAACTATTTATATCATCTAACCTTACAGAAGTGAAGAACAAGGACAGACTGATGACAAGGCTACATCACCACCACCACCAGATGACTGAGGCTACATCACCACCACCACCAGATGACAGGCGGCTACGTCACCACCACCACCACCACCAGATGACAGGCTACATCACCACCACTATCAGATGACCACCACTACCACCACCACCAGATGACTGAGGCTACATCCCACCACAAATGGCTTAAGCTACATCACCACCACTACCACCACCACCAGATGACAGGAGGCTACATCACCACCATCAGATGACAGGAGGCCACATTACCAACAACATCAGATGACTGAGGTTATCACACACCACCACCAAATGGCTAAGGCTACATTACCACCATCACTAGGTGATTGAGGCTACACCACCACCACCACCACCACAGATGACTGAGGCATCACCACACCACCACCACCAGATGACTGAGGCATCACCATCCACCACCAGATGACTGAGGCATCACCACCACCACCACAAGATGACTGAGGCATCACCACCACCACCACCAGATGACTGAGGCATCACCATCACCCACAAGATGACTGAGGCATCACCACCACCACCACCAGATGACTGAGGCATCACCACCACCACCAGATGACCACCACCACCACCACCCCAGATGACCACCACCAGCTAATACCACCACCACCACCACCAGATGACAACCACCACCAGATGACTGAGGCACCACCACCATCATCAGATGGCAGGAGGCTACATCACCACCAACAACACTAAATGACTTGGCTGATGGGGCGTGTTGGAGGGCTGACCACACACTACAATAGCTCCAGCTCTGTAGACAACATACTACAGTAGCTCCAGCTCTGTAGACAACATACTACAGTAGCTCCAGCTCTGTAGACAACATACTACAGTAGCTCCAGCTCTGTAGACTGCATACGACAGTAGCTCCAGCTCTGTAGACAACATACTACAGTAGCTCCAGCTCTGTAGATCACATACTGCAGTAACACCAGCTCTGTAGATCACATACTGCAGTAGCACCAGCTCTGTAGACCACATACTATAGTAGCTCCAGCTCTGTAGACAACATACTACAGTAGCTCCAGCTCTGTAGATCACATACTGCAGTAACACCAGCTCTGTAGATCACATACTGCAGTAACACCAGCTCTGTAGACCACATACTATAGTAGCACCAGCTCTGTAGACTGCATACGACAGTAGCTCCAGCTCTGTAGATCACACAATACAATAGCTCCAGCTCTGTAGACCACACACTACAGTAACTCTGTTATTTGTTAAAAAATAAGTTTAGATATTTTATGTTCATTATTTTGTCACTCGGTTGAGTCATTTATTTGATCAGATTAAATTTGTATTTGTTTATTTTGTACATAACTGATATATTTGTTTTATTGTTTGTTTGTTAATAAATTCTGTAATTAAAACTACTGCATGTATTTCAATATACCCCATAGTATTGAGGTGATGATTTTGGTGGGATCTATTCCTTGGACCTGTAATACAAAGAGAAGTTGAATTTGTGATTTAAACCCTAAGAGGCCAAGGGAAAGTACATTATCGACTTTTGGGGAAAAAATTACATAATTTTGCGAAGTAGATTATCATAGAAAACGGGAAATTTGTATCATAGAAAATGGGAAATATCTACTTTCCGGGAAAGTTGGTTATCTACTTTCCCGAAAAGTAGATTTTTTTTCTACTTTTCGGGAAAGTAGATTATCGACTTTTCTGGGAAGTAAATTATCGATTTTTGGGGAAATATTACCTAATTTTGCGAAGTAGATTATCATAGAAAACGGGAAATTTGTATCATAGAAAATGGGAAATATCTACTTTCCGGGAAAGTTGGTTATCTACTTTCCCGAAAAGTAGATTTTTTTCTACTTTTCGGGAAAGTAGATTATCGACTTTTCTGGAAAGTAAATTATCGAATTTTGGGGAAATATTACCTAATTTTGCGAAGTAGATTATCATAGAAAACGGGAAATTTGTATCATAGAAAATGGGAAATATCTACTTTCCGGGAAAGTTGGTTATCTACTTTTGAAAATGGATTTATCTACTTTCGGAGTGGATTATCGACTTGGGAAATATTACTAATTGCAGTAGATTATCATAGAAAACGGAAATTTGTATCATAAAAATGGAAATATCTACTTTCCGAGAAAGTTGGTTATCTACTTTCCGAAAAGAATTTTTACTTTTCAGGAAGTAGATTATCGACTTTTGAGGAAATATTACCTAATTTTGCGAAGTAGATTAACATAGAAAACAGGAAATTTGTATCATGAAAAAGGAAATATCTACTTTCCGAGAAAGTTGTTATCTACTTTCGAAAGTGAATTTATCTACTTTCGAGAAAGTAGATATCGATTTGGGAAATATTACTAATTTTGCAGTAGATTAACAAAACGAAATTTGTATCATGAAAATGGGAAATATCTACTTTCCGAGAAAGTTGGTTATCTACTTTCGAAAGTAGATTTATCTACTTTTCGAGAAAGTGATTATCGACTTTTGAAATATTACCTTTTGCGAAGTAGATTATCATAGAAAACGGAAATTTGTATCATAAAAATGGGAAATATCTACTTTCCGGGAAAGTTGGTTATCTACTTTCCCGAAAAATGAATGAATTTTTCTACTTTTCGAGAAAGTAGATTATCGACATTTGGGAAATGATTTTCGAAATTGAAATATTAACTAATTTTGCGAAGTAGATTATCATAGAAAACGGAAATTTGTATCATAAAAAATGGAAATATCTACTTTCCGAAAGTTGGTTATCTACTTTCCCGAAAAGTATAAGATTTTCTACTTTTTCGGAAAGTAGATAATCCACTTTTCGAAATGAATTTTCGAATTTTGGAAATATTACCTAATTTTGCGAAGTAGATGATCATAGAAAACGGAAATTTATCATAAAAAACGGGAAATATCTACTTGGGAAAGTTGTTATCTACTTTCGTGAAAGTTGGTTATCTACTTTCCCGAAAAGTAGATAGCTTTTCTACTTTTCGGAAAGTAGATTATCGACTTTTCGGGAAGTAGATTATCGAATTTTGAAATATTACTAATTTTGCGAAGTAGATTATCATGAAAACGGGAAATTTGTATCATAAATGGGAAATATCTACTTTCCGGGAAAGTTGGTTATCTACTTTCCCAAAAGTAGATGAATTTTCTATTTTCGGAAAGTATCTACTTTCCGAAAGTTGGTTATCTACTTTCCCGAAAAGTAGAAAAATCTACTTTCGGGAAAGTAGATTATCGATTTTTCGGCGAAGTAGATTATCGACTTTTTGGGAAATATTACCTAATTTTGCGAAGTAGATTATCATAGAAAACGGGAAATTTGTATCATGAAAAATGGGAAATATCTACTTTCCGAGAAAGTTGGTTATCTACTTTCCCGAAAAGTCGACAGTCTACTTTCCTTCATGTTTTCTCAGTACTGCATGTGGATAAACCTTAAGAGAATAGAACAATCTTCACTGAAACAAGACATTAACGAATGTATACAATGTACAATATTTCTGCTCACGAGGATAATTTGGTGCACAAAAGTCTAGCTTCTTAACTTTATTAAAATATTATCATTTAGTGCCTGGCAGACTGATACAACTGGCATTTTGTGCAATGAATTAATAAATCTGCAGCAGCTGGTCCTGACACAAACACACAACTTGCGCTAACATAAGTGTGTGGTATATAACATGTTCTGCCACATGAAGTGTGTGGTATATAACATGTGCTGTCACATGTAGTGTGTGGTATATAACATGTTCTTAACATCACATGTAGTGTGTGGTATATAACATGTGTGCCACATGTAGTGTGTGGTATATAACATGTGCTGCCACATGTAGTGTGTGTTATATATAACATGTGCTGTCACATGTAGTGTGTATTATATATGTGCTCACATGTAGTGTGTGGTATATAACATGTTCTGCCACATGTAGTGTGTATATAACATGTGCTGCCACATGTAGTGTGTGTTATATACATGTGCTGCCATGTGTGTGTATATATAACATGTGCTGCCACATGTAGTGTGTGTGTATATACCATGTGCTGCCACATGTAGTGTGTGGTATATAACATGTGCTGCCACATGTAGTGTGTGGTATATAACATGTGTGCTGCCACATGTAGTGTGAGTATATAACATTTGCTGCCACATGTAGTGTGTGGTATATAACATGTGCTGCCACATGTAGTGTGTGGTATATAACATGTGCTGCCATGTAGTGTGTGTATATAACATGTGTGCACACATGGTGTGTGGTATATAACATGTGCTGCACATGTAGTGTGTGTATATAACATGTGCTGCCACATGGTGTGTGGTATATAACATGTGCTGCCACATGTAGTGTGGTATATAACATGTGTCCACATGTAGTGTGGTATAACATGTTGCCACATGTGTGTGGTATATAACATGTGCTGCCACATGTAGTGTGGTATATAACATGTGCTGCCACATGTAGTGTGTGGTATATAACATGTGCTGCCACATGTAGTGTGTGGTATAAATGTGCTGCCACATGTAGTGTGTGTATATAACATGTGCTGCCACATGTAGTGTGTGTTATATCATTCTGCACATGTAGTGTGTTATATAACATGTGCTGCCACATGTAGTGTGTGTTATATAACATGTGCTGCCCACATGTAGTGTGGTATATAACATGTGCTGCCATGTGTGTGTGGTATATAACATGTGCTCACATGTAGTGTGTGTGATATTAACATGTGCTGCCACATGTAGTGTGGTATATAACATGTGCTGCCACATGTGAGTGTGTGGTTATAACATGCTGCCACATGTGGTGTGGTATATAACATGTGCTGCCACATGTAGTGATTTATATAACATGTGCCACATGTAGTGTGTGGTATATAACATGTGCTGCCACATGTAGTGTGTGTATATAACATGCTGCCACATGGTGTGTGGTATATAACATGTGCTGCCACATGTAGTGTGTGGTATATATAACATGTGCTGCCACATGTAGTGTGTGTATATAACATGTGCTGCCACATGTAGTGTGAGGTATATAACATGTGCTGCCACATGTAGTGTGTGTATATAACATGTGCTGCCACATGGTGTGTGGTATATAACATGTGCTGCCACATGTAGTGTGAGGTATATAACATGTGCTGGCACATGTAGTGTGTGGTATAACATGTGTGCCACATGTAGTGTGGGTATATACAATGGCCACATGTAGTGTGGTATATAACATGGCTGCCACATGTGTGTGTGTGGTATATAACATGTGCTGCCACATGTAGTGTGTGGTATATAACATGTGCTGCCACATGTAGGGTATATAACATGTGCCACATGTAGTGTGTGGTATAACATGTGCTGCCACATGTAGGGGTATATAACATGTGCTGCCACATGTAGAGGTATACACACATGTAGTGTGTGGTATATAACATGTGCTGCCACATGTAGTGTGTGGTATATAACATGTGCTGCCACATGTAGTGTATGGTATATAACATGTGCTGTCACATGTAGTGTGTGGTATATAACATGTGCTGCCACATGTAGTGTGTGGTATATAACATGTTCTGCCACATGTAGTGTGTGGTATATAACATGTGGTACCACATGTAGTGTGTGGTATATAACATGTGCTGCCACATGTAGTGTGTGGTATATAACATGTGCTGCCACATGTAGTGTGTGGTATATACAGTAACATGTGCTGCCACTTGTAGTGTGTGGTATATAACATGTGCTGCCACATGTAGTGTGTGGTATATAACATGTGCTGCCACATGTAGTGTGTGGTATATAACATGTGCTGCCACATGTAGTGCAACACAGAATAACCAAGATGATTCCCGAACTGTCATCTCGATTATTTATGAAGTAGTAGACCGAGGGCCTTAGGACTAACAACCCTTCAGACAAAGCACAATATGGCAGATCTCAATGAAACATTAAAAATCCTGAAAAGGATGGAAAACGTGAACCAGAACCGTTTTTTGTGATGTCACGCACCATGAACAAGAAGGGACTATAACTACAAACTCGACAAGATATCACGAAGAACGAATATAATGAAATATTTCTTCACACAGAGGGTGGTAGATCTATGGAACGGCCTACCAGCCCAAACTGTTGAGTTCTCCTAGACACAGTTATCAAGAGCAATGTCAGGAATCCTACACAAACCACTGGCGTCCTACCCTCAGCATGACCACATTAAGAGGGTGGGCATTAGGTGAATAAGGTGAATAAATACCGTGGGCATTAGGTAAATAAGGTGAATAAATACCAGGATGTTAAAATAATGCCCTGACAACTTTCTCTTTACAGTTAATGTTCATTGTAAACTCGGCCAAGTCGGTAAATTATTTTTATTTTCTGGTGGTATGCGCTAAAATTAACAAAACTTTCCTTTCCTTAAGTAGAAAACTTTATCATTGTTAATTCATTCTTTGTCAGGTTAAATGTACTCGGATGTTTACACTCGTCAGCTGATTGTTGTACGAAGGTGATAAGAAACCTTGGCTTAAGTTTAAAATAATTGTGATTTACGTCCCATTCTCACATAATTGTTTTATATAATCATATTAAATATAATATATATATAATATGAATTAATATTTATTTTAACAAAGCAATTACTTATGAACTATTATTTATCTTAATTATGTAACGGTCAAAACCGAACGTGTGACTGTGGAGTTCGCGCATCATCAGGTGAGGCTGTTGGTCGGTCTCTACTGGTAAGTCTTCATGATCATACCAACATACACTACTTACAAATCTTTACGTTGATATAGACATGAGTTTTTAAGTTGGTGGACATAAACTGTTTGTAAAGTTGATTATTGATTATCGCTGGCGGTGTAACAAAGCGTATCGAGTCGAGCTATGGCAGGGTGTGCCAGGGAGGAGTCTGGTCAACTTGTTTTTGGGAGAATAATAATCTTATCTTGTACAGTGTCACGTCACAGTGGTAAGTACGCTATCGTCTGCAGATGCTTCGTGCCCCCGGTGAATTTAAACGAACAATAACAACTGTCTGCTTTCAGCCACAATGAACCACTAACCATCGCTGAAAAACAAAATAATATATTGTAAGTCTCAGCAAGTCTGACATCGTTCGTTGATGTTTTTTATTTAATTGCTGAAGAGTGACATTATCCTAGATATTTACCTTAAAAATGATAATAACACAAATTTAGTAACATTCTAATATATTGATCCAATAAATGTTGAAATCCCTAATCTTATAGATGACGTTCCTCAATAACTTTACATTTGGATGATATCTTCAGCAGTATAGAGATTCCTTGGTCATTCTAGACCTGCTCACTGGTCAAGCATGTGTCCCAGGTGAGTAGTAAATGTAAGGGATTATTTGTTTTATATTTTACTTGGTGAATATTGTAATTTGAATTGTAGACAACATCACAACAGATGACAAATATGAATGTTATTGTGTAAGACTCGGCCTTGTCACCATCCTCGTGAGACGAGCAACATCCAACCTTCTTGAAGCTCATCTCTGGTTAGTAAGTTAAAGCATCTGGACCTGCTTATAGTTTTTCTTATGTTTATAATTTGGGTAAATGTTCGTCCATTGGCTGTCCTCAGGTTTTGCAATGAGATTATGTGTATATATATATATATATATATATATATATATATATATATATATATATATGTTTTTTGTTTGTTTGTTTGTATTTTTTGGTGTTTTACTCAAATCTAACCTTCATTTTATTTGCAAATTTAATTTTTTTGCAAACAATGAATATTTTTATTTTAACAGAAACTGCTAATTTGCACAAAAATGGAGGTCAGATTTGAGTAAAACACACCCAAAATATTATGCTCATACCAAAGGAACCAACTAACCTAACCTAACCTGCGGACAGTCAATGGGCGAATATTAACAGTAATGTGACTTAACATTATCTGTTGTAAAGACCAGCTGAACTTTATGCACCATAGCTTATTTCACCTGATAATTAATACTGATTCTAACCTAACTTGATCTAGCATAACTTAACCTAACCTAATCCTTCCAGGTAGCATGATGGTGTTTAGTCATCAGAAGAAGTAAGCTTGGATGTCTAATCTTCATAAGATCCATTTTTCTGTAAATAATTCATCCTGGATTATCTCTTGAAGTTGTTTTCAAATTTTTTCTTACTTCAACACATCAATATCAAATATATTTAATTTTTCAGTTGCCGCCACATATTTTGGTGCAGTAAAGTCAAGATGGCCGCCAGTGTTGCAAGACATGAGGTACTAGTAAGAGGACGGCCCACAGAAGTGTTGACTCTTGGGCAGTCTATCAATGAAAACCCAGAAAACATTATCCTCATCATTCCTGGTTTGTAAAAGATCTGAAACTTCAAAGTCATCATTAATTTTAGAAGTACAAAAAAAAGCAGTGAACTATATTTTGAATGTCAGGAAAGTTGGAATATATTTGTGTTACCTGATATATGGATATAAGTTAAATTCTTATGTATTGGATCTGTTATTCCATCAGGCAACCCTGGTCTGGCATCTTATTATATACGCTTCATGGAGACCATCCATGCCAGCCTGAAGAGCACCCACGCTTTATGGACTGTCTCCCACGCTGGACACTGCCATACTTCTCACATGACCTATTGTCCAGGTGAGTTCAAAGACAACAAGTACTACAATACAGTATTAACCTTTCTGAAAACTTGTGAAAATGACGACATCATACTGAAACTTTACATAGTGACTTTTGTGACTGACTGTTAGGAGGAACCATCTGTGGGATACAGCTGTAAAATTCAAGACTATAAATTTACCTGTACTGCACTGTATATACTGTGTATGAAAAAACTTGCAGGGTATGTTTATATTATTGGAAGTCTCTGGGAGGGAGGGAGGGAATTTCATTGATATGATTATTCAAAATGGGAAAAATGAAAGGGACAAGAATGATTGATGAAGAGTGTTTCAGTCTCATAACCTACATTAACCTACACTATCTAAATACAGTAGAGTATAGTTTAATCTAACCAAACCTTACCTGTGTTGACAAAACCTAAGCTCACTTAACATAACACAACCTAATTTACCGTAAACTCTAAATATAACCTAACTTAACATAACCCAATTTAACGAAACCTTACCTATTCTCACCAAACCAAAACTCACCTAATTTAACTTTATCTTTATTATATTAATCTAATCTTAGAATTTTAAGGAGAAATTATTTTACCTGTTGAGCCAAAGTGTTTATTATAGTGCGTTAAGGAAGACAACACTGCAGGAAGCATTCACCATCCTCAGAAACTTAGCAAATTCATTATATGGCCAAGTTTTGAGACTTACAATGCAATTTTACTTTAAGCATTATTTAATAGGACAAATTCTGTATAGTATATAATTAATGCAATTACCTGAGAATACTTGCAATACAATGCTGACAATCAATATTATTTTTAAGTCCTTTAACTACAATATTGTGATGAAAATATTGTTTATTCTATTTATACTTGATGCATGGGCATCTGCAGGGGAGTGCAAAGGGGTGCATTTGTACCCTCCTGGACAATGAGATTTTTTTTTTTCCACAATCATTGTTCACAATATGAATATGATATTACAAGTTTTTAAGTAGGCTGTTACTTCTTTAACGTTCCCACAATGGACACTTTTGGCAACCTAGTACTTTTGACAATTCTGTGTGAGTTACGATGTCATTGGCAAGAGCAACAACTGATGCTGACATTACAGAGGAACTGTGTATACCTGGTGTTAGGTCATGATGAAGCCGCAACCACTTGTCATTAAAACTAACGATGCATTATTTTACAGTTGGTTAAATTAGCAATTTTCAGAAATATTGTACTGTACTTTGCATATTGTAATGTAACTTTAATAGTGTTTTTTATATTTTTTATTTTGATAACGATAATGATGCTGTATTTGGGTAACTACACAATTTGTCGAGTACAATACGACTCATAATTATAAACACTTTATAATATTTGGTAATATTTGTGTTTATAAATGAAAATAAGAGCAAAACAAATGTAGTGGATGCTCTTAAGTTCGGTAACATTAGGGATAATATTTTGTAACATTTATTTACGTCTACTGCCATGGAAATTATTGAGTTATTAGTGTGTTTCAAAGACTGCTACAATGAGTTCATGTATACCAAGCATGTCACTTGCAAAACCAAGTTGTGTGGAAATGTGAGAAAAATCCAGTGGTCGCTGAATGAAGGAAGAATTGGCTCATTTATTGATATCTACATCATCGATAGTTTTGCTGAGGAGTTTTCAGTATCGGTTTGAAATGTGAACACAGCGTCAACGTTCCCAGAAGAAAACCGCATCTGATTCCTGTGCAACCTTGTCCTTGATGGATCTTCTGAAGCAGTGTGATTTGTTTCCTGTTATTCGAGAAGCACTACTAACACTTCCAGCCACCACTTGTGAGGTAGAGCGGTCATTCTGCACCCTGAGACGTGCCAAAACATGGCTTCGATCAACAATGTCAACTGAACACTTGTCTGGATTGTGCATGCTCAGCGTGCATCGCCAGAAGATGTTAGATAGAAAGAAAGCCTTCACTGAAGATGCGATTGGTCGATTTGAAGCTAATAAGTGCCGCCTGCAGTATTTAATTAACCTTTGAAAGTACATTGCTAATGTTCTGAACAAGTCACCATCATCTCAGACAGCTAGCATTGGCCATCCCTAGATTTTCAGCATTAAGGATATCAAATGAAATACTTTCGTTATTTTTTTATGCTTAATTAAGGTCAAACTTATGATAATTTTAGTGATTAATAATTTGATCACACTGATAAATGATATTATTGACCACACCGTACTTGAAAGTAACTCGATTATACTTGATCATACAGTACCGGGTACTTATATATGGATGTTTATACTGTACCTGTTTTGAATAAACTGTTGTCAGGTCTTGTCTTGCTTTCTTGCACCCCCCCTGGAAAAAATCTTGCGGACGCCCATGATTAGATGCTAAACATTCTTCCTAATGTTTCTTTCTCCACAGATACCATTCATGTGTACAACCTCGAGGACCAAATAGCTCACAAGATTGCCTTCATCCAAGACCACATTCCTAAGGGTGCCAAAGTCACCCTTGTTGGACATTCCATTGGCTGCCAAATCATACTCAGAATCCTGAAATATTTTGAATCAAATTCTGAGGTAGCTGTTGTCAAGAATTATCTTCTCTTTCCCACTGTCGAGAGAATGAAGATTACTCCCAATGGCAGACGTATGTGGCCAATGTTGTGTTACTTTCGTTGGCTGGTTGTACTGTTGACAGCTTGTCTCTGGCTGTTGCCAGTGAGAGTCAAAGAGAGACTTCTAAAGTTGTATTTCAGGGGTAGAAAAGTGGCAGACTGCAGCTTCCAGGCCACCATCCAACTGTTTCACCCCAAAGTGATGCAGAATGTATTGTGGATGGCTTACAATGAACTGATGCAGGTGTGTGATGTGGACACAGTGACCATCGACAAGCATAAAGATAATATAGTACTTTACTACGGTGCGACAGATGGTTGGTGTCCACAGATTTACCGGGATGATCTTAAAGCAAAAATTGAAGGAGTAAGTGCCATCTTGTGTGAGGATGGCTATCAACATGCTTTTGTTTTGGAGTACTCGGAGCCAGTGGGCAGAAAAATTGTCAATTGGATCAAGACGTGAAATTTTTAATATTTTTTGTCTAAATTAAATACTGTATTAGTGTGTGAGTGTGTGTGTGAGCTTAACTGTGTCTGCCATATATTCATATTGAATTTTTATCTTGAATGTTTGATAATTGTCTTGATTTTATAATTTTGTTTTAAATCTTTTATGTAGAGGTATTTTTTTATTATTTATAATATTTACAGATTATTTATGCATTTTATAGTGAGGTGTTATGAGTAGAACGTTCTTGCAGCATTTACAGTGGGATGGTACACACAACTACAGCACCATATATACCTGACATTCCTTCACATGACCCAGAGATGAATTCACTATTATCGGATGCGTATACGCTCCCTGACACTTGCCTTACCGAACAAGTTTTTATGAATGCATTATCACAGTGTTCTCAAAATATGTTAATTATTTGCAATCAAAGGAATTCGACACAATGTTGAGGATTTTTTGACAGGTAGATGTTTCGTGTATAATGTTGCAATATGTGTTTGTTTTGTCATTGTACTTCAGTTACCAGTATACAGTATATTGTTTTATATTACGTTACATTTTTAAGTTAATAAATATTTGCAGAACGGTTTGTGTATGTTTGTTGGTGTTGTTTCAGCAGTTATACAGTACAGTACTTATTGGGTTATGGGATAAGTAAAATATTTATTGGGACAAATAAAACTGAATCAGTGTTTGTCCTGCCAGAGAAGTGTTCTATAAGATTTAGTGTAGAGTGCTGCTGTATGTATAATGGTACTGCAACATTCATAAATAGGAAGATAAATGTAAAATACTCATCCATTGTTCACTGTAGGATGTTGTGTGTGTAGAATGTCCCATCAACAGTTTGACAGCTAACCGTGTACACATAATTATTATACCAGAAGCGCAGAGATATGTTTTATAGATTCAACAGATCACCGCATGCTGTACATGTATCACACTGGGCAGATCAAGATGTCATGGAAGATAAAATACAGGGCTTCTGAGTTACATTGTACAACCACTGGCCCACGTGTTATAGCACCAACTAATGTCAGAGAAACCATTGAAGAACTAGATGTACAGTTGTGCTCAGGTGAGTCGAGGTCACCTAGTCCACTCAAGATGACCATCGAGGCACCTGGCGAGTAGAGGGGAGGAGTATGGTCATGGCCGTAGTGTCCACAAGTGTTGTGTCAGTCTTTAATATAAAAAGACACCAAGAACATGAGATAAAAGAACAACAAATTAATGTAGAAGTGAAAGAAAATAAATAAGATAAACAATTATACAGTATACAGTACACACACACACATGCACAACATAATATTGAACATGAAAGAACAAAAATACTTATTAATTTTTCCTCGTTTCATTAAATAATAATATATTAGTGTAAAAAATAAAATAGAATAAAAATTTCCTTTCATGAATGCCATCTATTGGTTGGATGCCAAACTTTGTTAAAGTCCTTACTTTCCATTCTTTGTCTTACACATAACTTTTACTAACTGCTGCCAGCACTCCTCCTTTGGGATGGTGGACTAGGTGACCTAGACTTATATGTCCATAATTGTATATTCACAGAGTTTCAACAAGAGTAACACTTAAGTACATAATGCAGTGCTTAAAACTACAACTATGTACATAGGTTCACATATCACTGATCCAAGACTGTTGTTTGAAATATTAAAATAGCTAATGGTGTAATAGAAGTGGACATAACACTAGAACCATCAAGACATGTTAGTTTTTATTTTAAAGAACAAGATATGTTAGAGAATATAAGTAGACTCCTTCCCCAGATATACAGTACAAGATGTAGAAACTTTTAAGACAATATGGTTAGGAGTCAAAACAAAGCTGGCAATTTATCTCAGACAGTGGTGGAGAGCGAGAAGAAAATTATATGATCCCTTTCCAGTGAGCAGACAGAATGTTTACTGCCTCCATGGTCATTGGTCAGGCTTCCATGAGTTTTGTAAGTGTTCCCATATTGCAAAACTAATGTGGTAAATGAACATTGTTCATTGTGGACAAATGGTAGTGAAGGAAACAACTAAGAGATAGAGCTTTATTCCTGACGTTTTGTTACAAGACTTTTTCAAAGGAATCAACACATAACTAGGAGTACTGTACTGTTATTTATACAAAAAAAAAAAAGTTAGGTCCACAGTAGTGGGTGGAGCTATGTCACGTCCCTCCATTGGTCAGTTGGTGCCGCTGCCAATTCTCTTCTCCGCTAATCATGTGCGACCAGGTTCATGTGGTAAATTCAAAGCCATTCTCAAACTATACACAGGTAGAACTTATTGTAGGACCACCTTAAGATTATCCTCCCGTAGTTTATTTCACCTCAAGATAAATCACCCTAATACTAACCTAACATTAACCTAACCTAAATCCCCAAGATAACATTGGAATGTTTAACGGTGAAATAATCTGGGAGGGTTAATCTTAGGAAATCCCTTAGTGTGTTCAGCATTAGGGTAATGTTTCATAATACATATATGTATATTTGTAATAATATATATATATATATATATATATATACAGTACATTATATAAATATATATATATATATATATATATATATATATATATATATATATATATATATATATATATATATATATATATATATATATATATATATATATATATATATATATACAGTACATTATATAAATATTTATAATTAAAAAAAAAAGTTATTTGAGTGTTTGTTAAGTTGTAATGAGCATTTCAATAAGGGTTACAGATGCTGAAGTTCCCCTAAACATTTTGTTCATCATAAGACAATACACAAAATGGCTTCAGAGACTAATATCTGCCACACGTCTCCAACTGTTTTGTATATTATAAACTAGACCGCTAATGATTCCAGATACTACAGATTTAGTCATTCCATACTGATACAAGTTGTTGTTTTGTATGTGCAGTATTCAGAACAATACAGGGTTGCTTATGTATTTCAGGAACCCATGTAAGGCGTAAAATCTGTCCATATGAAAGTTTTTTTTTTTTAGGTTTCTGTATAATTAATAAAGGAACCCAACACAATACCAAAAAATATATATACCCATATTACCAGTGATTTAATATTGTTTAGTGTCATTTTAGAGAAGACCTGATGAAACTTAATGTAACCCAACCTAAGCTACCCTTGATGTGCTTTATCTGTGTTTTATGACAATATTTGGTTACATAGTAGATAAGACTTGACATTCAATACTTTAGTCAGGTTGTTTAAGGTTTATATTGTAGTATGTACTTGTTTGTGCTGTATTAGATGAGGCTACTGTTATAGACGTTCTTAGAATTGTTCTTGCATGTATATTAGTGCTGCCACCAGGATGTTATAGATGAGATGCTGTATTTTATATTTATTTTGGATCACCTGAGGATTAGCCACCCTAATGATAACCTAAATTAACCTAACATAAATTTGCATAACTTAACCTAACCTAATTTAACATAACCTAGCCTAATTTTACCTAATATAGCCTAATCCTCCCCTCCAAGTATCATTAGGATGGTTAATATTCCTGTGAAATAAGTTGTGGTGTCTAATCTTGAGGTGATCCTTTATTTTGTCACAAATATCTGGACAAGGCTTTGATGCTGGTCATAGAAGATATTGGGTGGACAACTTCACTGCCTTACATATTTTTATCTTATTAATATATTATAAAATAAGAGACTTTTGTGTGTAATTATAATTTGATATATTTATAAATGAAGAGACATAAATTCCATAGTGATATTTGTATTATGCTTAATTAAAAGACGTTTACATTGTATAAAAAAGGAGCACTAGTGTAAACTTGTTACTGGACCAGCCTGTGTTACTGAAAGACCAAAGCTTATATGTATATGATAAAGTTTCACGAATATATTTAACCAAACCACAGTTATGAGTTTTATTTTCATTCTCCTTTGCATTTGTTTTTGATATGCTATTATAATATACAGGGTGTGCCAAAAATGTATACATGTACACATTGCTCTACAGATTTTCATGGCACTCATGTGAATGAATGGGTTACCATAACATTGTCCTCACCTCACTTGATGTGGGTCGTACACCATTAGGACAAGGTTGCTGTTTTTACACAATTCACACTATCAACAGGTAATGTGTATATATTTTTTGATACGCTACATTTAATTAATTTTTAATTTACTGATCACTTTAAGAGAATAATATCCTCTCCGTGTGTGGCCATGGTTAATGGGGCATAGATAATCTCTGCACACAATTTATATACTACACAGTAATAACATTACTGTATTAGTAATTCAAGTGGAGGATGCATGTTTAAGGCATGGTGCTGGAATCCTCTAAAATGGCATTATATAGGATTAAGGGATGATCAAAATAAGTTCTATTAAAAACATAAGATCAACAATTTTGGTCACAATTAGCTCGTCAGTTTTAATTATTACGTGCTGCATGGTGGTGAAAAATACGTCACCTTTTGTAAGAGTGTGTAGAAAGAATCCTTGTCTCGCATCGCCAAGGTAGTTTTACAGATCGGTCGGGTCTGTCTGTTTCAGCAACACTTGTGGCAGCTGTCTTGTGCTAAGTCAGCACCAGCAGGACTATGACATTCATCAGCCAATGGTGTGACTGCTTCTCCTTCTATGGCAAACAAATCGTGATGAACAAAGCATACCAGTTACTTTTGCTGTCACTCAATGATAGTAAACCTGCTGTGCCCATATTGTCTGGGATATAGCTAGTTAATAGTACAAAACACAGCAGTTTCATCTCATACACTGTACAAACTCGTAAATTGTTGGAATATACGGTTCTGTAGTAAAGGCGCACTGTTGTACTTTATTGTAAATTTAGTATATATATAGTCTAGAATTTAAAGAGTTGTGTTTTACCGGTCAAATATATCCCATAAAGGATACTTCTCTGAATAAACTGGTATGTATAAAACTGTTGTGGAGACCTGGTATGATCCGGGGACTAACGAGGCTTCCTTTGGCCTGCATTACATTCTCGGACCCTGTAAGGAAGACCAGGCAGGAACTCAGGGGAGGCCATTCACCTTTGAACGTGTCCAAGACGGGAGGGGAGACCTTATTCTTGAGTTATTGTAATATATTAATCTCCTCTTTTGAAGTATTAATCAAGTTCGTAGTAGAGCGGAAATTTGTAGGGTGATAAGTGTTGTGTTTTGGCGGTAAAGTGGCGGTAATTTTATTATCAGTAATATAAGTCTGCGGCTGATGCTTCCTCAACAGCCGTGTCAACACTGTCTGGAGCTGTGACGTCATGTTATAATATTGACGGCGGTGACAATATTTGCTCATCAGGGAAACTGTGATCCCACTTTTTCCCGAAGAAATATATTTAAGGTGGATTCTATAAGTATTTACAAGGTGTATATCATCTAAATTTCATTAGTGAAATAAATCAAATTTAAGGAAATACAATAGTACTCCAGTGATTAGAAAGGAAACTTTGACTTTTCTTTCTTGATCGCTCACTCTTATCGCCTTCGATAAATTTTAATCAACGATCAAAAGTGTTGATCCGAACCATGCCAGACTCATACACAAGACAACCAATCACAGACGAGTGTCACAGTATTCCGTTCACCAATAGGAGAGCAGCAATACTTACGATGGGTCTTCAAGCCCGACAACTCCTCAGTGTACGTCTGACCTCCTCACCGAATATCACCTCCATGGATGTCCTAATGGCATATACTTGATATTATGCACCGAAATATAACATGTAACCATTATTAAGCTGACGATCCTCATGTATGGAGCGTTTGGGCTTCAGCAGTGGTGGTCACTGCTATTAGAAGACCAACATGGCGGCCAAGGTAGCATCAACACACCCCTGGCAGAGTATCAAGATGGAGAGAAGCAGCACAGCTTTACCGACAGTGACATGGAGGTAAATATCTCTTGTGTGTGTGTGTGTGTGTGTGTGTGTGTGTTCCTGGTCTTCGTGCCTTTTATTATTTTCTTTCCTACAACTGAGGTTAAAGGTAAAGCATCCAAGCACGAGTCGACATTCTTGAAAGTGTGTATTTATGTTTGGATCTGTGTATGGGTATTTACTAGAGTGTATCTATATGAACCATTCTAACACCCTCCCCATCACTCCCGCGGGCGTGCAGTGTATGGCGTGGGCGTTTAGAGTGAACGCTGGCGCGGTATACAAGCCAGGTGTTCTTAAGACGTGGTTCAAGGTGTTAATCTCTTCTCTGGACTGTCTCCTGGTCGTCTTGGCTCTCCTCGGCAACACCGCCACCTTACTTATCCTCAACCATCTCAGGTGAGTGTGGCGGAGGGCAGGTGAGTGTGGCGGAGGGCAGGTGAGTTTGTTGTTATTATTATTGTTTTTGTTGTTGTTCGTTTTATTATTGTTATTATCTCGTGTACAGGAAACAAAACATTAGGCTGAGCTGTTTGCTGGGGTCACTGGTGATGAGTGACCTCCTGACCGTCATCAGTTTAGTGACCTTTGACCTTCCACACCTCTGGCACGACGACTTTGTGTGGGTACGTGTGACTGACTGCCTCTATGTTTATGTGTCATTGTTTATATATCATCCTCTGCACATAAAGCTCACCGTCTCTCTCTCTCTCTTAGATCTCACTAACACCCAGCCTGCCATTACAGGTCCTGGGGCGAGGCACATGCAAGGTGGCAGCCTTCCTACAGGCCGTAGCTGTGCTGGTCAACAGTACGACGCTCATCGCCATCGCTGTTGACCGCTATCTGACCATCGTACTCGCTCACCGCCACACACCTTGGCCTGAGTGGCGCCTCTCTCACGCCATAGCCTTCGTCAGCATAGTGTTCCCCCTCTCCTGCGGTACGTCTCTCTCTCTCTCATTACCTAAGGTGTATTTATCATGCGTGTTACGGTTAGAATGTCCGTGTTGTGCGTGGCTATGTTATAGGTGTGAGCTTATAACACGGGGTCCTCTTACAGGTATGAACACCCTTAGTGTACTTATTCCGTGTACACAGGTGTGAAAAACCCATAGTGTATGTGGTTGTGTTGCAGGTGTGAGTGCACCGTACGTGGTGTACTACGGACTGGGAGGGCCGTATTTGGGTTACTCTATGAACGGCAACCTGACGATGACACTGACGTGCCCGGATTACTTCTGCTGGAGCGAGGAGGCGTCGATCCACCGCTACCAGGTGGCGCTGGTCTGCATCACCTTCTTGCCTCTCCTCTTCACCTTCTGCGCCTGTTACACCATCGTGATCCACTTCCTACGCGGCCAACCCACTCTGAGTCACGGCCACACCAGGCAGCTCGCCAGGACCCACAAGGTGAGACACTAACCCACCGTGAGCCGCACTAGGTGAGGGACACACCGTTGGCCGCATTAGGAGGCACTATGTGAAGACCAAATAGATCTAATGAAAGGTTCACTGATCTGTACAATTGTATCTCTATGTTAAGAGCTAAGATTGTGTGTGTGTGTGTGTGTGTGTGTGTGTGTGTGTGTGTGTGTGTGTGTGTGTGTGTAAGTGTGTAACAGGTGTTGATGGAGGTACTAATGAGGAATGGTATATTACAGGTGATGGTGACAGTGACGGCCATCATGGTAATATTCGTAGTGTGTCGGCTCCCGGCGTGGGTGTTGCTGCTACTGCCCCAACCAACGGGCTCCCACCAAGCCTCCAGCCGCCTCGCCTTCAGCTACGCCCACTACAGTCTTCACACCCTTACCCTGTGTGCCCCCGCTTTCAACCCCTTCCTCTACTCCCTCGTCCACCAGTCCTGCCGTCACCACCTCCCAGCACCCTTGGCCTGGGCACTCCGAGGAATCTCTACTCCTAACAAGGTACGTAAACAGCCCCCATATGGTAAACAACACCCCCTATATGGTAAACAACCCCCATATATGGTAAACAACACCCCCTATAACATAAACAACACCTACACTACACCCCTATATGATAAACAACTCCCTCTATATGATAAACAACTCCCCCATATGGTAAACAACCCCCTATATGGTAAACAACACCATTACAGCCTCTATATGGTAAAGAACACCTACACTACAGCCCCTAGGAACTATACTGTCTCCTGTTAGCAAACCATTTAGTTCTCTCAGAATGAAAATGCAACCAATGAGTCCATGTACAGTACACTATAAGCTCTTTACCGTCATAAACACGTCTTTTTGAATCACAAAAGCCCTTTTATACAGTCAGTGTGAGCCAATTCAAGACGAGACTTCAGCCAGTACTTGTCCATAGTGCGTAACAGAGACGTGATCGACCGCCCAAGTGGCAAGTCGATCTGTGGCGAAGAGGATAAAAAAATATAACGTTATAAAGTCGTGGTGAAGCGGCTGCGGCTGGGGGGTTTGGATGCCGCTTTTTACTGTACCTCTGTTTTTTTTCCAGATGTAACCCTCCCTTCGTCCCTTTAAACATACGGATAAAGGTTAAATTTATTACAAACTTGACAAAAAGAGCATAAACATCCGCAAAACGAGTAACAAATCGCGCCATTTAAATTTCCAGCATCAGCTCACGTGACTGATTTGGTGCGGGAGCGCGAAGGTTCGAAAAAAAGTGTTGTGAATGAGAAGGTCCGATCAAAATGTAGATTCGAATGAACTATCCCTAAATCCGCCACAGTCATGTCTTCCACAGTGTGTGTGTGTGATGTACTATTTCTCCCACAGCGTGTGGCACCACAGCGGGTGGCCGCCACAACACAGCCATCAGGCACCACCCTCACTACCGCCCTGGACACCGCCCACACTCTACCTCGTCCCGTCCACCTCACCCTTAACGCTCATCTGGCCACGCTGCAGGAGGAAGCTACCACGCAATACGGGTTGAACTGTCCTGATCTGACCTGGCTGGATGGTCAAGACTCCCAGGGGGTCACGGTGGCGCAGATCAGTTCCAACCTTCACGGACACCCAAACCCTCGCCTACCAACACTGACCGAGGAAGACGACCCACCCAGCCTGACCTCCCCTGTCTTGTGCTCTCTTAACACACATAAGAGTGAAAATCTCATATAGTTTACTTATGCTTATTATAGTCTTTGGACGTCAATGCAAAGTGGCAGTGTATCCACCAAGATCCATATAAATATTAGTCTTATTGAAGATTATTTATAGTCTTTTATATTGCATCAATGTTTGTTTACGTTACATTTTAGGTAAAAAACAAAGGTTATGTCATTAAGTTTTGTAATTCTACCTCTGGCTTTGTTCTCTAATAAAATTTCCCTATCTTTATTTTGTTAAGTTATGAACCAACCTTACAAACGTACACGATAAAGTCTACTGACTTTACGAACAAGAATAATTATCTACGGATATGCATCTGTTTCACTGACTATACTGTACCTACACCCTGTACTTTATACTTTATGTCCCTGAAGAAATATACAGTACCTTACATGAATTTTGTACCTAAATAAAATTCTCAGTAAACGAACCTAGTTAAGGTAGACTGCCAGTCCCAGTGTAATTTTGATGCTAGACTTATGATTTAACTTATGTCACAGAATTAGAAGTATTATAACAACTTTTCCTTAAAATAAATATCTGCCATGCTGTGAAAATACGGTAAGAGTTTGACTGGAAATATTCTCTCACTTAAGAGATGTACACAACAAGTAGATAGATAGATATAGATAAATACTGATAGATGGTAGATTCACATCACAGTTCAGGTTAACAATAACAAATTGGTCGGATATGAAGGTGTGTCATAAGTGGTGAGGCATTATGTAGATATCGTTTAGATTTTAATCGCCCTTGTGTGGAGGTCAGCCGTGTTGTGACATTCTGGCTCACATGTTGATAACTGTTATCTAGGATGATTGACGCCATCACACACACACACTTTCATCAGCTTGGTCTTTGTTGTCGCCGGAAAGAAGGAATGATGAGCACGTTTCCTTAATTTTTGTTTCTAAGATTTTAAGGTATTTCCTCAAACATCTTCTTTACAGTATCTTCTACCTCTCTGCATACAATACTCACATATACACATTACACACTCACACAACGTACTTACACACAGCGTACAAATATGCAAAATTAATTACTTTACTTTTACTTTTATCCTCTTCGCCACTGATCGGCTTGTTAGCCGCTTGGGCGATCGGTCACACCTTATATTCTTCGCCGTCGCCAGCGCCCGCGATCGGTACCTGTACCACTGTTGGCAAACTGCATGCACCGCCTGAATGTACCTGAACCGCCCAGTGTTGGCAAGTCTTCTAAAGAGCACACTCGTGCCGTCACAACACTTTCTGTAGATGTTCCAGAGTTTACAACCTCACCCGAAAAGTTTGCCCCACGGTTTTCCGGACTTGGGCTTCAATCTGAGCTGTGACCCGGGCGAGCGTCCCCAGCTCAAGTAGACACCAACTGAGTAGTGCCCTGATGCTTATAACCCAACTAGGTCCCCTGCCCGTCTGTGTATGCAGGCGTTCAGGCGCCCAACCAGGTAGCTAGATCGAAGCAGGCACCAGCTTGGCTCCTTGAACATTTCAACCAACGACATCCATATCTGGGACCAGATGGTGACAGACCAGATGGAAGCATACCCTGAAGATCGTCACGAGGACGGACCGTCTAGATATCTGAACGACCTTCATAAGACCCAATAATTTATTTGCCTGATTTACCTTCTCACAATGGCCGAGTCAGCTCATTGTCACATACACACCAGTCCTCTCACACAGTCTAACTATACATTTTCATCCGTTGGGACATATGGACGCTACGTGGTACGCCCCAGGTGCATCCACATCGTGACATTGAATCTCAGCAGCCATTCCTTCGACCATTCCTGAGCCCACAGAGGTCCTCGCAGCCTTCACAGTCGCTTGGTTCTAATTTCCGAAATAACTTGGCGTCATCGCAAACATTTAGGAGGAGACAACGTCAGGCATATCAATTCAAACAAACAACAGGCCCAATACTCGCGTACCCCATTCAGGTACAGATGACGATTTCATTAATCACCACATGTGCGGTCATGAAAGTCTTATCCACTAGACATTGAATTGTACTCCAGTTTGATTTCACTCACACTGTCGAGCCGCAAAATCTGAAATATGCGATATTACCACTCAAACATACAATCGCCAAAATAATTGGTTTAACACCATATAAATGTATTTATATAGAATTGCCTACAAAGAAAATATAACTATAATCTGAGTTAAACTAAACATTGTTAAATCTAATAAATTTATCACAACGGAAATGGTCTATTTATAAGTGAGTTAAAGCAATATTTTTGTGGGAAACGCGCATTTTAATTAGTTTTAAGCATTCAGAACTAACTGAACATTTTCTAGACATATGTGATGTTTTAAAAATAAGAATATATTATGTTAACTGTACATATACCCTTCATATTAAAGAAAAAACTCACCATACACAAGGCGGTTCCTCTCGCTAACCGTCCTAATGCGTTTCTAAAAGTATCTTTCCTATATCTCCTGGAAATCTTTTTTTATATAATATTTACGACTAAAATACTTAAAATTTAATGTATTTATAAAGCATTTAGTTTTAAATAGAGTAATAGTAGTGACATATTAAACAAAATATTAAGAGGAAGTTAACTTTGCTGGTAGGAGAGGAGGAGGTTATGACAATCAGCTGTTGCAAGCAGTGTTGGGAGGAGGACCAAGATCACCTTATTTTATCCTCCAAGTAACACCTCAGGGCATTGGCATTGTGTTTTTTAGCCAATAATGTTAGATTTCTGAGCGTCTTGTACTCAATATGGATGGATTAGATCGGTAAGTATAGTGAAAATATGACACAGGTGACACGTATGGATACAGGTAATTGTGAAGGACTTGTGGTACATTGGTTACAGGAGTTAAATTACGTTACAGATGTTTACGTTGAGTTTATTAAAGTACAGAGGTATTTAAAGTGTTCTTATGGCGTTAGGTAGAATAGATGTTACTTATGTATATGAAAGGTGTTGATATTTCATTGATCACTGATCTTGGAATAGGTTACCTCACACTGGACCAGGTATCTAGTATTAATATTACAGTGTAGTTATATGCATTTGTATCGTTTGTTAAATGTAACCCACTCAATTTCTTTATTTTTAATGAGTTTTGACTTTCGGCTTTACCTGTTTTACCTGTATACCTGTAGTGAACTTACCTGCCCATAACAGGTGAAATTACAGAATTCTTTACTACAGATTTATCAAACTTGCATAATGGTTTAGTATAATGATCTAAAACTTTATATTGTTCTCTAAAAAAATATTGGAGGTACAGATGTGTGCTGTGGAGATTATTTGTATATTAGGCATTTATTAATTTCCATAATCATCTAGTGGCAAAGGAAGAAAAAAAAACAACTTTAGGAGTCAAGTTTTTTTTTTTTTCCACACCGACTATGATGTGTCAAGTCAAGTGATAATCCCTCGGTCTCTCTCGGGTTAACGCCTGAGTGATGGTAGAGGGCATTGACCGACCAATCCAAACCTAATGATCTTGAAGTTCAGAAAGTAGAGTAATTTATTTTAGTTCATGTCGGCTGCCGTTAATGATTTGGCTCCATTAAAGGGTCGTTCGTATTCTGTATAGTGTCCAAGAGGTTGACTTTTATTTTAATTCTCACTGGATTTCTATGCGTAGATCCCATCAGAATACAATATAACCTAGAATAACTAGTGATCCTCCTAATACAATATTGTACATTGAATATACTCTTGTGAAATAACAATTCGTTCATAGCCTCTATACCTGCAGTGGTTCAGTCGGGTGACTGCCATTACTTCGACTGTCAGATGTTGGCTGGCATGGACCATTGAGCAGCATGCTAAAATTTGGAGATTCTGTGGTTCATTTCTGCTAAAATCTTGAAATTTCAAGTGATAGTTTTGTGTTCACTGAAATGCACACATGTTGATTCATAGAAGTAAAGTCAAAATAATGGGTCTGGTTTTGCTACAACTTAAACTTAATTCTAAATTCTTCTATATTGTACTTAATTCATCAAATGATTATACTTACTGGGTGTTTTGAGAAATTATAAGCTTAATTGTACTGTATATGTATAGTAAAGTATGTGTTGTAAAAGAGATAATTACAGTACTGTTTGCTTGTTCTAATTTCATCACCAATGACTCTATCACCTGACTGTAGAGTATTACCAGGAAGGAAGACTTTATCTGAAAAGTGTTTTAGAAGTACAGTATGTTGAGGGGGTAAGACTTGTTTTTCATCTAAATGATAATTATATTGTACTGTATACTTTTACCAAGGTATAAAATAAGGGCAGACCTCGATTTTTATCTTTCCGTGAAGGGCCATGTTATTTTAATAAACTCTTGAGGGAGTACTGTAGTTGTTGATTATACTGTATACTTATAAAGATCCTTTGGAATTCTTTTGCAGGGTTTCAAAGTTTGAATTTTAGTTATCAAGTTCCGGCCGGAAACAAAACTTGCCGTAACTTTTAAAATATTCCGGCCAGAACCGTAACAAAGGGAGTTACAGCCCCCACCCCTTTTTTTTTGTAAGTACACCACATTCAGAAATCCTAGTACAGTACTGTATGATATTGGTCGATGTTAATTTTTAAAGTCATTTGTTAAACTAAAGCTACGACCTTGAAGGTTTAGGATACTGTATTTATTAACTTAATGCAGTAGTTCCCAAACAGAGGACTATATTGTTATTCAAAGGTGAATCACACCTGCTTGCTAGATAAAGTGCAACCTTCCTCGTTTCACCTTTCAAGAACCAAGGAATTAAATGTGTGAATACATTTATATTTTAATTATAAAAGGAAAAACAATCTGATTTTTCAATTGGAACTTTTATTTACTTCTTAGTATTAACTAAGCAATAAAGTTATCCACCCGTTTCTGTAGTAATTTATTGAAGATAATACTACAGTATACCCTGTATATATACAGTATCACATTCTCGGGTTTAGCGTTCCCTTCTTTCTCACAGCGGACATCAGAAATTTATTGCTTTACAGTAGTTTTTCAGATTTAATATTTTTATTGTAACCTAAAACCTTAACCCAACCTAACCTACACTATTTTGGCTTCAGCTTGGATAAATCTGTAAAGCAAATTTCAGATTTTTGTTTATCTTTGTTCACTAAAACATAATACTGTACAGTACTGTATTGTATAATTGTTCACTAAAACATAAACTGTACAGTACTGTATTGTATAATTGTTCACTAAAACATAATACTGTACAGTACTGTATTGTATAATTGTTCACTAAAACATAATACTGTACAGTACTATATTGTATAATTGTTCACTAAAACATAAACTGTACAGTACTGTATTGTATAATTGTTCACTAAAACATAATACTGTACAGTACTGTATTGTATAATTGTTCACTAAAACATAAACTGTACAGTACTGTATTGTATAATACTAGGAGTGAAAATCCAGTGAAGAAGTTTTCTCTACAGTTTTCTACTTGGGAAATGGAAATTAGGCTGTGGTCACTTTAGAAGCTCTCCCTGAAGGCTATTTTGAACAGGTGTAATTTTAAGTAAATTACATTATACAGTACTGTACTTCCTTGTACAGGTATTCAAAGCACTGTACTGTACTTTCTCCAATGTTGATATACTGTACAGTATTTATCAATTTCTTGTCATTGCAGATTCTCACTACTGTTGCTGGAGCCTGGGGAGATTTATTTTGAGGATTTTGCTGCAATTTATGTTCTTCCAAATGACAGTGTCAACAAGGATGGCTGGGAAGAGAAATTTGAAGATGGTCTATTGAGAGGCAGACTGAAGGTGAGAGATCTTTTCCACTTTTCTTTTTATTTACCGAAAAAGTTTTGTATTTTGTTAAGCCAATGTCTGTCAACTCTGTTCTGTACAAGTGGATTCTCGGGTCACATTGTTAAAGGGCGGTGGTTGTGATAGCAAGACCTTGTATCCCAAGTAACCAACACCTAAATGCTTTTTCCAGTGAAATCTGATGACTGAAATTATGTACAGTACAATAATGCTGAATCGTTTGAGAGCTTTTCTTCTAGTAGATTAACCCCTTCACTACGGAGACGCCACATTTAATATTTTGACAGCTCGGAGGGAATCGCATACGCAAAGGGTTAAATAGGTTTCCGACATTTTAATTTATCTTGCTATTGTTCATCAGATCTGGGTTGGTAATTGGGGAGCTTAAGTAATATTTCTGAAACTATATAAAGGGTAACCCCCATGTGAAGTATAATATTCACACTGGGATCAATGACACTGATGCCTTTTTTTTTTTTTTTTTTTTTTTAGCACCACCTTGCTTCTTCCTGGGTGTTTCTTTTCCCTTTAATAACTTTGTTTAAAATCCATTTTCTTTCCTTCTTTTCCCAGGTGTGTTCAAAGTCACTGGTGTTTGATCCCAAAGACCCACGTGCTCCCATCATTAAGTTTCCTTTCCGTACATTTGAGGCCATCGACGAAGGCACGACTACACAGACTAAACAGCTGTTCTTTAGGTACTGTACCTCGAAGATTTTATTTTGCAAGCTCGGTGCAAACTGTTCCCGATCATATTTTATGCCAGGCTTTTCCCCCTGAAGTGTTGCATAATGCAGTCTTTCATAATTATAATAACACCCAAGGTGCTCCTTTTGGCTTTCTTCTTAAAATTTACTTTCTGTATGTTGCTTGAAGTAATTATTCCTTGCCATCGTGCTGGACCATTATTATTACATGCAATAAAATGAAGATTCAATAATTTAGGCGACTTCATAAACGGTACATTGGTAAATTGTTTAACTTTATCTCTTAGTTTAGATAATTATTGTAGCTGTACTTCTGGGTCGTTGCTGGATGTACAGTATTGGAAAGAATCGTGTAATGTCTCGTTGCTTTTATACTTTGTGTTAGCAGGTGACTTTAAATACTTGTTGGTCTCTAATGTTTAATTTGAGACTTTGTTGCAGTGAGGATGAACAAATTGTCATTGAAGTAACATGCAGTATGACTGTGGAGATGCTGGAAGGTGGAGTATTACAGCCTTACAAGTTCTGCAGGGTAAGTTCATCTGTGTGGGCATTAGTTTCTAGTGTTGCAAGAAAACTATTCACATTTTCTGAACATGAAGGATTGTATGACCGCTTAAATATTTTGGCTGCACCAGCCAACTCTATGCTTGCTCAAATTGGTTGCATGTAGATACTTGTTTAGCCTAAATGGTTTTTTTTACCTTTACCTAATTTAATTGCCTAATGGCCACCCACCCAAGATGATGGCGATGCTAAAGGAATGAGGCCATTGGTCTGTATAGGATCCCTCCATTGTTCTAGATAATTTTGCTAAGGGCTATTTTGAAACACCGTACTGAACTGTTCTTCATTTGACAGCTTGGGCTGGTAGACCAAAGGCCTTCCGTCTCCTTGGATAATTGAGACTACCTAGTTCTAGAATCGTCATAGTCGCTCTGTATCCTACCTTATGTTGGATCTTTATGGTGGTAGGGTTTACATGCCTGTATACAGTAATCCAGACTGGGACCTACTTCTGATTTGTACAGTAGCTAAAACAACTGTCTGTGCATACTTTGTGAGAAGCAATATGAGACCATGGATGATAAATTTTGGTATACGAGGTCTGTCACTACCAGGTAGTCGCAAGTAAAATTTCTGAGCATATCAACCTCCACCTGCACAGTTAGTTGTCTTAGCTACTGTACAGTTGGAGCATTTTCGATCTTTGTATTTAAATGTATGCTTTATAATTCCCAAATCTGTTTGCTTTCATTCCTGCTGCCCCCCACCTGTTGCACTCCCTTCAGTGAATCTGTCACAATGCCAAGATATTTCTCCTTATTGACAGTATCTAGAAGTGTTATTAGAATAGTTGTGATTAGGGTTGTTGTATCCTACATGTAGGGTGTTCGATTTCATTTGTTAAAGAGCCTTTTCCGGTCTCGGACCATTTGAACAGTTTGTGTCGGTCTTTCTGCATTATTGCGACATTGTCTTGACTTGCTACCTTCCCAAATATCTTTGTGTCGTCCGCAAAACTTGATAGTGTGCTTGATATATTTTCATCTGTAGCTTAGGTAGATCACAAAGTTAATTCAATAAAGTTATACATTGCAGGAGAAGCACAAACACATGTTCCAGTTGATATATGCAGATGTCTCGACAGTACTGCCACAAATTTGCCAACTGCAGAGAGCTTCAACACTGCCCCCTAATGATCAAAATATAATGGTTTGTTCCATGCTTGTAGAATTTTGTTTTTCTCTTGTCATGATGACTTATACTTATCCCATGTTTGTTGAAGGTTATAATACCGAATGATTAGGATAGGTTAGGGATTGTTCATCAAAATTTTAACTTGGTGGTACAACTTGATTCTTTTGGGTGAGGCAAAGTTCATGTTCCAGGTGCTGTATAATTATTCTTCATTCCAGATTCAAGCAATAGTTAGATCGAGACAGAGCAGACGAAAGTTTGATCGGGCACTGCTGGGAGACCTCTCTGAAGCAGAGATTTACGAGACCAAGGCCAATAAAGTCACCCCTTTGGTGACCAACCCCGGCACTATACTCCTCACCACATCCATGCTCTACTTCCAGCCTCACAATAATGTGGAGAAGGTTTGTTAAGCACAGAGCAGCTTGGTGTCTAAAATAGTGAAAATTTAATTTTTTTATCTGGCCAAAGTTTAAATAGGTTCTTCTTTGTACAGTATTTGAATCGGCCTAGGATCAGTTTGTAGCAAGGCAGTGGATTGGCTGGCAGACGAATGCGTGAAAAGACATTACAGGTCTTTGGTATTTAGTCTATTCTATTTATATTATATTTTAGGGGATAATAACTATTCATTGTTGATCTCTGATGACTTCTGCTCTTGGAAATAAAAATTAGCTTTTGAAATGCTCTGATAACATAAATATTTGGAAGAGAACAAGATTACAAATTTTCAGCAATATTCTCTTGCCACACTGTGTGACGTCACGTGATGAGGTGGAGTATACATCTTGGAATTTGTTCATCATGTTTGTGTTCTTTTAAAAATGCAGGAATTCCTTGACAATTTTCAAGTGAACAGACTATAGATCTCTGAATTCATGGGTAGATTTTAATGAAGTTTAATGTAATAAATGTACTGTGTATCTAGCTACTTCACTCGTATAGTTTATATGTGTTGCCAAAGATTTATGTAGATTTAAACCATACGGTATCGGCTACGTCTGTTAAAAGTAACGCCATGTGTATCAATAGAGATGTTCAGGTAGCAGCCCTTTCAGTGTGCAGACATGTATATACAAATCTAAATTCATTAATAGTCATTTGTTGGTGTTCTCAGTCTTCAAGTGGAATATACTTAGTCTTTTATGTTTATTGTAAATAAAACCAAATTAAAGTGTACATAGTTCGGCTGCTTTACTTTTTCACTCTCTCGCAAGTAATGTTTGGTTGTCTTTGATTAAAAACTGCAGCCTTTCAGCGGAATACATAAGTGGGACAATTATTTGCAGTTTTCTTGAGGCAAACCACGCTGGTATGTAGGACTGAAAAAATTATGAAAGTTGACATGGAGGCAGTTGGTGGTCATTTGATTAATTTTTACCCAACAGTATCCTGTGATAAGAATCGGTCTTGGGGATATTCGACAAGTCATCAAAAGACGCTATCTTCTTCGACAAGTGGTGAGTTGTTGTGGGTTGAAGTTGATGATCACAAGAGAAAGGATTGAAGGTAAAGATACTGGAATCTTGCTCTTTAGTAGTAACTTGTCCTCCATTTCGTTAGTTATTGAGAACACAGGATTTCATTCCCCACTCCATCCTATCCCAGAATACTGTGAATTATTTGGTAATCAAGAATTTCCCATTTTTAGAAACCTTGAAAATTGTGAAACTGGTTTTTATGGTAACATCATTCGGTTCATCCATTAACTTTTCATCTGTATCTATTCTTTGTTTTGGATGTTTTTTAAAATACTGTATAGCAAACATTCCGTATACTGTACCTGACTGATGGTGCTAACCAGTGTAATTTTCTTTAGATCTGATATTTAGGATTTCTTTCCCAGAACTAGCTTTGCAGTTTTATAAATTCGTAACTGATTTTTTATTTTACACATTGGCTTTCTATTACCTGTGTACAATGAAAGACAAAAGTCGTGTTGTGAAATTTGGTGAAAACATATGCTGAAGGGCTAAACTTTTGGTGCTCTGCCTTGTGGTGGGGCTCTCATAATGTTTCACGAGTTATATTTAATCTTTGGACAAAACCGCGACACGACTTTTGTCTTTGATTGTATACAGTGAATTTTGTCATTAAAGAATAAATATTTGTAGGTTTGGATTCTTCCACAATCGGTTGTTTTTAATGTTTTCTATTCTAGGGCCTAGAGGTATTCTGCAGAGACCAGTGCATGGTGAAGCATTTGCTGTTGACATTTAAGGTAAGTCAACACCTCGGTAGTATATACTGTACTTAAACCTTATACACTAGTACAGTGCCTTTACGCAGGTTACCCTGTGCTAGTGAGACTAGTCATCGTAGTGACTATTACTTCCACCTTCTTGTTAAGAGTTTTGGGATGTATTTGGTGGAAGTAAAGAAAATTGTATTAATCCTTAAAACCTGTCATGATATGGGCTAAAAGGTCTGTTACCATTTTATAGGATGTAGGTTAAGTTGGTTCACAGTAGTTTATATGAAGATTTTGTGTGACTTGGTACAAGGGGAATAGCTTAGGTTACAATAGTAGTGTAAAGATGTTGAAATGGGAATAATTGTACTTGATTAATTCCAGAATTGTTTTTAATCATACTGCTACCTCCCATATATTAAGTGTACAGTACTGTTGTGATCATTACTGTAGTCTGTTGTAACTGGAAGTAGATTACACTCCTGGGGTAGTACAGCACAGTATATTATAGGGCTATTGCTCAACGATGACTTTGTCGCCTACAGGAATCTCAGGAGAGGGACAATCTGTACGAGCAGATAACTAAGCAGGAAAGAGTATGTATGGACGACATGCGGCAAGACAACATGAGTTACCAGTGGCAGGCAGGAGCAATATCAAACTATGACTACCTCTGCTATCTTAACAGGTTACTTGTGAGCTTTTTGACCAACAGATGTTCTACTGTATGTTAGCTTTATAGATAAGCATGTATTATTGTCTTGATATTAGTATCCTTTACCATAAAATGTTTCTTCTACAGTCAGGCCGATAGAAGTGAAAATGATTTAACGCAGTATCCGGTGTTTCCCTGGGTGCTGGCGGACTATGTGAGCGAGTCACTGGACCTGACTGATCCTGAAATATATCGTGACCTGTCAAAACCCATTGGTGCTCTCAATGAAGATAGACTAAGAAGATTAAAGGCAAGTTGCTTATACCTTAAAAGTATTGCTGCAGGCTAAGTTGATGCTATGTAAGCTGGATTTGATCATAAGCCATCAAGTTTGGTGCTGTAATACAGTATATGGTGAGTTTTGATCCATAAAGCCACCCTGAACCATCCACCATCAGATATCACTCGTAAAGTAAAATCATTCATGTCCTGTACACACTTGGGTCCCACCCTTCCAGGAGGATGGGTCGTGTACTGTACCTGCCTTGGTTCACTGTATCCTTGCTAAGCCTTTATTCTCTGGTCTTAGAAGTATCTATTACTTTACCAATTAATTCGTAACTATAACCCAGACCAAATTTATGTAATGGAATAATCTATACAAATTACTTGATCAACTCCAGACCCACTAATACAGGTGCTCATTGTCTGGGTAATAATCAGGTTTTGCTTCTATTAATATAGTAATATGAAGTTCCTTGGTTCTTGTTCTGAATATAGGGTCGACTCTTAATTGGGCCATATTCTACAGGAACGTTGCAAAGACATGCCTGAACCAAGATTCTTGTTTGGGTCGCACTACTCTACACCGGGGTTCGTGTTGTTCTACCTGGTGCGGCAGTACCCACAGTATATGCTCTGTCTGCAGAATGGTCGCTTTGATCATCCTGATAGAATGTTCAACAGGTGAGCTCTGGAACAAATGTGGCATAATTCTCTCGAGGAAAATTATTCATTAGAGATGAGGAAACTCGGGTTCGTGAATTTTTGTACTGTCTGGTAGTACAGGGGTTTTGCCACCCACTCAAATAGGAAGTTTGAATTTCATTGCTGTGACTCTTGTAAAGTTGATATACATTACATCCAGTTGTGAATTAAACTCCTAAAAGACTTAGCACTGTGATTGTCACCTGCTTTGAGGGTTCTGTAGGGAAGGGGATTGGGATTTTATCATGTTAGTAGGAATTTTCTCTCGTCTCCTTAAATGTTTTGGCCATATAATATAAAAAAGCATTTGTCTGTAAACCACCGACATGGCCCACAAACAGAAATCTGATATTGCAAAGTGTCGAGGGAATGTTGGTCGTTACCCTGGCTAATACATCTCTTTTACGTAGCCTTGCTGAAACCTGGTGCAATGTCACTACAAATCCATCGGACTTCAAAGAACTTATACCAGACTTCTACAATTTGGATGGCTCCGCAGACTTCCTCACTAATTCACTACGCATCAATTTTGGTGTGAGACAGAATGGAAAAGCAATCGGCAATGTGGAGTTACCACCGTGGGCTAAAGGTGATTGTTGAACTTTTTTATTATAGGTGTTTATTCCCATATGTAAAGAGTACAAATAATACAATAACTAAATTTTTTGAGGGATGGTGCTTGGCCCCTTGTCGCCTCCTATGTATACAGTACAGGGGGGTCCCCGACTTGCGAACGTCCGTTTTACAAATGCCCGCTGATACGAACGGGGTTGAACTTTAAATTTACAGTATTTTATTTACCTGATGACTTATTTTTTACTTCAATTTACTGTGTTTTGTCTTTCGATTTCTCATGTCTTGAATTAAGGGATTTTTTATGTATACGAGGACTTAGGCTATGATGTAGTGGGATTTTAAACATTATTCTGTAAGTACGGTATGCACATGGCATGTGTTTCGACTTGCGTACAAATCCGACTTAAGAACATCCTCAGGAACGGAACCGTTCGTAACCCAGAGACCCCCCCCCCGTACTCTCTAGCAAATTGACATAATCTAGAATTTGAGCAAATTTGGTAAAATGCCACTGGTAGTTTCAATGATTTGTTGGGTCATGCTGCCACTTTTTTTTTTTTTTTTTTTTTAAGTCGCCATAGAAACTGTAGTACGTAATAGTATTTGTTGCAGATCCTCGCAGTGTGATAAAGATGATGAGAGAAGCTCTTGAGTCGGAACATGTCTCCATGAACTTGCACCTTTGGATTGATCTTCTATTTGGCTTTAAGCAAAATGGAGAGGAGGCAGAGAAAGCTGATAATTGTAAGTTTTGTTATGGAGATGAAACCACTTCCTAACTGCTGTTCTTCTGGTAATTGTCAAAATGACTTATTATGAACTCCCTTTTATGACCTCTCCTGTCATGTTCTACAAATTATGGAGTTAATTTTCCAGTACACCTTGTTGATTTTAGTTTCCTTGGGCCACTACAGTAGTTCAGTCCCTGTTTAAGGAAAGTTTAATTATTGCTAGATAAATAGTAAAAAAATGAATTTCTCTTTATCTCTGCCTTCTGTTCACTTGACCTATTGCTCTCAAACAGGTTTGTCACTTGTAGTTTAAAAAAGTATCCAGATTTTGGGCTTCATACTTGTCTAGTAATGTCAACTCTGTATGTACAGTAGACCGCAGAAGTTTGTCCTGAATCTGCCTGTATGATATGAGGCAGGTGATCTGGTAACACTGTATGGGGAAAAATTGACAGATGCTGTATACTTTAAGTGGCTAGTTATTTAATTATGATTGGAGATTGCCTAAGAATATTCGTCTGGATCCTCAGTTATGGATTGTCCTTCAGTAATGTTATATAATTCTGACATTATTTTCTCACATTGATTCTAGTTAAGCTGTGTACTGTACAAGAAATGTATTCTTGGGCAACCTTCAATCATAAATATTAAAGAACTAGTTATTTAAAGCATATGTTTGTCCTACAGTGTTACCAGATCACCTGTCTTCTATCATGTAGGTGGATTCGGGACAAACTTTTACTGTCGACTGTACATCCTAATTTTCTCTTAAAAGTTTTTGTTTTCCATATATTTTCCTAATGCACAGATCTTTCCCTCTGCTATTGATTCATTTATCCATAGCTCTTATTTGCCGATGCATCCACTCGGATAGGTCAGTTGTTAACACTTGCTTCCTGTGTAACTTCATTTGGGTTAACCTCTGTTTTTTCATATCCATTCTTCACTCGTTTTCTTCTATATTTTTCTCTGTGAATCGTAGGTATTGTAATTTATTTTATCAAAGTTATTAATTTTTCTTATATTGTACTTTTTTCTCTACTTTTTAGTGTTTTATCACCTCTGCTACGAAGGCTCTGTTGATCTGGCTGCTATTACAGACCTCAACGACAGACTGGCTCTAGAAGTTCAGATCACAGAATTCGGACAGGTGCCGAAGCAGTTGTTTTCCAGGCCGCATCCTAAGAGGTCGCGATCGTATGGCCTTTATGACTCGATTCACCTGTCCAATAAGACGCTGGAAGGGGCACTTGATTCAGGGGAGGATTGTGCCGAGAGTGATGGTATGTATTTTGGAGGCGGTCGAGTTTGTATTATCTCATAAACTGTATGTCTAGATTTTCAGCTCCTTAAAATATATATATATACTGTACAAACCTATTCGGGATGCTTTTGGGCATTAGGTTGTGTCCACTTTAGTATTGTCCTCTTTACTGAATTTGGAGAAGGAAAGACCTGTCAAGTTTAGACATAACTATTTTGTTAATAAGAATAAAGGCTTTCATACCGGTACGTACAGTTACATTAGAATGGCTGTATATTCATCATGGTTGATCCCAGTTGACCTGACCTCCCTATCACTATGTATAACCTAAACTTGCTGGGTACTTGAGAAATGGTAACCGATAGTTTTGGCCTGGTATAAGAGGTTGGTACAGGTATCCCTCCCACTGGTCAGTTGTGGTGTGGAGTTGACTGTTGTCAGCATCTGGAGTGATCCACTGTCTACCTAACCCTGGGTCTGCTCTGTATTCTTAATGAAACATAAAACTTGTCTGGTAAGTAAGACTATTGAACTGTCGAGTCTCTTTTACAGAGTTTTGTGGTGTTTAGGTTAGTGTTCATATTCCTGATCAGCAAGGTGTGTGCATTAGCTGGTAAATGTTTAAATGTAATAAAAATTTGGTACCAAGTAAAACGTTCCACATTTGATATCCTGAATTTGATTTCATTGTGTACACTTAGTCTACAGAAGACAGTATTCACAGTGTGCATAGGATGGTTATAAAGCTTTTGATCATCCAAGGATTAGTACGTAGTTCTATCTTAGTAAAGTATTGTTCTAATTTTATCACATATTAAATTTTTGCTGTTGTTGGCGAGGTACATTAATGCATTTTAATTCTTCCTACACTAATTTATTTTTTTTTATTTTTTTTTTTTTTTACTTTAAAAAATACCAGTCATCTGTGGGATTCATTATATTTAATTTTTGGGGGTGAATCACTTGCATCTTACCTAAGCATTTCTATTTTCCAACATAGTTCACTGACAGAGCCAAGTTGGAAAGTGTCCACAGTACTGGAGCGCCTCTTCCCCATACATGTTATACAGCAAGTTTTGAGTGATGTGATGACTTGTATAATTGTCTCCCCAGAACAAGTCATTCTTGAAATACTTTCTTGTCTACCTAGTTCATATTGTGCATGTGTTGTATATGGTTATTAGATTTTTTCACAACCCCTCGTCCATATGTTGCTAGAGCTTGCCTAGCAACATGTAATAATTTCTGAACAGTAATATGCAAGAAAATGTAAAGTTTATTTTCTTTACCAAGTAATTTTGGCTAAGTACAGTCGTCAAATTTGCTGAATTTTGTAAGTTTCTAAACTTTTCTTTATGAAATCTTTCAAAGCATATTCGGCTATGTTAGAGGACTATACTGTACATTTCTCTGTACTGTACTGTGTTTACTCTTGTTGAATGCTTAAACTTGTGCACAATACTGTACTATATCTTGCCATTAAGGCAAACAATATCTTCCAGACATACTTCCTCAAACATGAGACGTTCTGTTAATTTGCATACATTCTTAATGGGCTCCTGCACAATAACCAAATTGCTGAATAGTGTCGACTAGTCATTCTCAAACGACAGATGTAATTTGCCATTTCCAGATTATCACGTATTGGTACCTTGTATTATTTCATATTACAGTACTGTACATTATGCATGGATTTCTCTTAAGTTGTATGAAATGAAGAGTTCTATGAAATTTTTTGTTCCTTCTCACGCCATTAATTTTCTGTGCACAGAGAATCGCCCAAGAAGACCTAACTCCAATATCCAGAACCTGTGGCAAAGACTGATGGATCTTGCAGAAGTACAGCAGTGTAAGGTTCACCGTGAAGCTGTCATGGGTGTCGCCTTCACCTCTGATGGACAGCAAATGATGTCTGTTGCTCAAGACTCGCTGATAAAGGTGTTCACTGTGCCAAAGTTAGAACAGGTTAGACAAATTTTATTACATTTTGTAACAGATTGATGTTGGCATGGGAGGAGAGCAATACTGGATAGGGACGGAGAGAGAAGTATGAGGTTTTATGGTGTTAATGGTTTATGGTGGCGCAAACTTTTTAGAAGGTTACAGGGATTAGTTAATTGGAGAGTTTTATAGCCCGTTCCTCTCGGTGAGTTACCTGTAAGATTTCGGCAAATCTATTACACTTGGGAGATCCCATCAGTCGGATAGTATATTTTGGTGGCAAGATGCAATTTACACTTGTTTGAGTGTATTGTACAGCCAATCTAAAAAGTTAATTAAGACCCCAAAAGAATATGAAACCTTGGGCGAAGACAATCTCGACCAATACTTCACATTGCCAGAGGTCACTAGTGTAGGTTCTGTCCATGACTTAGGTCCTAGAGTGTAGTCTCTCAAAAAATTATTCTGCACCCTTGGTTCTGAAACCAATGATCACTGCGACAGAAGCCATGATGAGCGTTGTCAGATTTCTTGGTCCGGTGTCATATAGTATAACCCCGTGAAGGTGCAGAATAATCTTTTAGTGAGTGTACATTGTTAAAAAATTTGAGAATGGCAGTGATCGATTCACTAAAAGATCAGATTAGTCCACCACTGAGGCACCATAAAGATGTGCCTCTTGCTGAACTACATTTTGTATGGTGGTCTTAGTTTTGGCCTCCCTCAGCACCCTGCTATATATCCTGATTACTTTGCTCTTAATACATGTACAACAGAAATGAGGTTAATCAAACCATTGTTCTGGCAGACGAGGAGTGTCCGTTTGAGCTCTATGGCAATGTCGTGTTGTCTTCACCTGCCGGGGACAGACACGGTTGTTGTTGGCTCGTGGGATAACAATGTGTAAGTCGGTAATATTTGTTCCTTACCGAGTTATCTGAGCACTCTATTGAATAGTTGTGATCTTTTTTTCTATAGCCTGAGGTATAATTTTTTTTCTGTAATATTATGGTTAATGGAAAAGTTTGGGGTAAAAAAAAGCTGCTTTTGTAATTTTTTTTTAATTCAGTTTTTGTGAAAAATATAAAAACTAAAGATTTAGGTTAGCAAAAATTTATTTCTGTGTACTAAATCGATTTGACCCGGTGCAGGTACAAGTACAGTATGCAGTACGGGCAGGTGTGTCTGCTGTTAGAGGCTCACTGTGATGCAGTCTCGTGTATGCAGTGGAACAACAACATTCTTGTCACTGGTTGGTCTGGTGTTTTCTTTATTTCTTAGATAGTAATCATTTTGTCCAAATTCTGTAACCAATTTTGTTTAATAATTCAACTTTCGTGTTCTGGAGAGTTATACAATTTGGTGGCCAAGGAAAGGGGAATAAGAAAATAGTCTGAAAATACATTACCCACTGGTAATTAGTGGTGGTAATGAGGCTTGGAAAATTGTAATGAAATTATCTTTGTTAGTTACTACCCCAACTATGGGTTTCCAAGGTGCAATTTTGGTTTGTGTTTTTCTGGAAGTACTTAATTAGTTAAACCCCTTAAATTCCAATGCTGAGAAAAATATATTTCTGCTAAAAAAATACAAAGACGTAAAGTGGTTTTGACCCCAAAATTGGATTTTGTTGAAAATCTCGGCTCAGTGAACTCTCAAAGATCTTGACTAAAAGGAGGGACCACCTGTTTGGAAAAGCTGATTGTCCAAATTTTCTGCCGAATGTTCTAAATGTGTAAAAACAATAAATAATGACCCCTCCCCCCCAAAAAAAATAAAATAATAATAATAATAAAAAAATAAATAAAAATACAGTACCTGTACGTATTATCCTGACCACTGGGGTTAGTTATACTGATTTTTCCCTGTAAAAAAAGCCTTAATTTTCAACATTGTTGTGCTGTACTCGCTTTGTACTCAAATGTACTAAGCTAAAGGACTAAAATTTTTATCTCTTTGGTAACCTTGAGTCATACCTGTGTACGGTACTGTATGTACAGTTGGGGTCAAAAGTCTTGAACACTTGACAATATTTGGCGTGCAAATACCCGAAGATCTTGGGTATTGAGGAGAGTTTTATCCCATTTTGTGGTTGTCATAAAATGTGATGACAAGTAGTGTTATTAGTATATCCCAATCATATATGTATAACTCAGAAGTAGATGCCAGATATTGGTGAATATTCAAGACTTTTGACCCTGACTGTACAATTCATTTTTTGGAGAGAATGGATTCCTGTGACTTCCTTAGTTTCCAGTTGAAAATATTTGTACATTTTGCTTTAAACATTAGTTAATGTGCTATAAAGAGGCTAGGTGTGTTCTTGTGCAAGTTTTCTTGACCTGATTTTTATTTGGTTAGGGTCATGGGACTGCACGGCACGAGTTTGGTCCGTAGATAATGGTACAGAAAATGGTGCAGGAAATGGAGAAGAGAATGCACGAGGACGGGGAGGCACACTGTCTGCTGGTCAGAACATTATTTGTGAAATGGATCATGACTCACCAGTGTTGTGTGTGGCCCTACAACCAGAGGGATCACTACTGGCCACAGGGAACCAGGATGGCATTCTGACCCTGTGGCATCTGCCCGCAGGAAATCTGATGCACCAGTTAGAATGTACGTCTCTTTATTTTTATCCGATACTTTGACACCAGCTTTATTGATATAGTATATTGTGGATTTTACTGCATTTGTGAATAAAAGAATACTGTCATATTGAAATTGGACCTTTGCTTTAGGTAACGCGGATGGTGTGAACACGGCTGTGTGGAATGAGGCAGATGATCGGATATTGACTGGTGGGGAAGATGGCCACTTGAACATTGTTGATGCTCATCAGGGCGCAAAGATTTGTGTGCACAACCTTCAGGAAGTTATAAGGTGTGTCTAGGTGTTTGGTCTTACAGTCGGACCACAATTAGGATTTCCAGCTAGAGGTAAATATCTTGGATTTTGCTTTTGCATAATGCAGAATTCTTCCATCGTGACATTGAACTAGAGTAAAAAAAACATAATTTGAATCGTGAGTCGCCATTATGAATCGTGAGATTTTACAAATTATAAGGGACACAACCTGAGGGAAAAACAAACAAAACTACAGTATGTACTGTCGTTTTGTTATTTGTCCCACCATCAATATTTAAGTGTCAAGTACAGATACTGTACAATACCAGATTTAGGGTCATCAGACTATGGCACAAATACTGGGCAATGATTGAAAAACAAGTGGGGAAAAGCTTGCAGGTTACACTGTAGCTGTGCACTGACCGACACGTGTTGCCCAATACACTGTACCTTCATTAATTTGGGTAGTTATGATTATGATTTTGGCTTAATTTATATGCCTTTTTTAATGAATTGAACAATTTTAAGTTGGAATGAATGCAATAACCAAGTGGAACTGAAAAGTATTATATTATTATAGGCATATACTGTACGTGTATTATGAAATAGATAAAGATGAATGAATCATAGAAATAAAATATAAATTATAGTAAGATATAAACTACATCTGGGCATGTAGCCAGTGAGGGGAGTGCTGTTTAGACCTGGCATTCGGCTTGTCAGCCCTCGCTCCCTTTATAACTAGCATGTAATTTCACCATAATTCCCGTATTATTTAGGTTAATTAGGTGCTGGGTAAATAAAACCTTATCGAAAGTCATTGATACTCGATCCCAGATGAGATGTTGCGCCATAGTTTATTCCCGGTCTCTTGTTTACAAAGCGGTAACAGCTGTTCGGTCCCACACTCCTTAACAATGTTGCCAGCACTCCTCGCCTGTGAAATGCTAGATTTTTCGATAATTCAAGTGACCCAAAGCCCCCTATTTTTTGTCGAATTAACGAGTGTATTACAAAAATTGTAATACAGGGTATATACAATAGAACCTCAATAAATCGAACTATTAATTGGGGCAGACCTCAGTCCGAAACTGCGAAAGTAAAAAAAACAAAAGCAAATCTATGGGGAGGGGTGGATGGAGATAATACTGCTGAAAGAAAATCAGTTGTTGTAATACACAAACTATTGATACCTTATTATACATCAATAATAAAATATATGAAACTGAACTCTCTGGGTTGAAAATCAGACTTAAAGTTTGGTTACCAATGACATTTTTCAGGGATGATTATGTACGGGCAGTCCCTGGGTTACAAACGTCCGAGTAACGAATATCCATTGATACGAGGTTAAACATTGCAGTATTTTATTTACCTGTTGACTTATTTTTTTACTTTCATTACTGTATTTTGTCATTTTCCAATTTAAAAAAAATATATTTCCGGTGAATGGAGGAGTGGTCCAGAGCACCCCAGAGTCCGAAAAAAATCTGATTTATCGAGGTTTTACTGTATACAGTAGATCATAGTAACTGTACAGTATTTTGAAATGTCTCCCATATTTTTTTAATCTTGCCAAATCTTAAAAAAATTTTAACATATATTTCGTAATGGCAAAACCTTACGAATTATGAGTGATTTCGAATTGGGGGAGTATGAATTGAGGGGGTTTTACTGTATAGTATTTGAGAAATGTGTTAGAGATATATGTGTTGAGGTAAATTTAATCTATTGGGCTTGAGGTAGTACACTCACTACCCTGCAAAAAAAAAAAAAAAAAATCACAGTTTTGTCGGACAATACGACACAATGGCTGAAAGATTTTGACAACTCTTCCGAGATAATAGGAGTTGCAGCGTTCATTTTGAAATTCACCGGACCCCTCTGTAAAGATACTTCTGAGTTAAACCTCCAGCTATTGTTGCTGGACATTTTGACCCTTGGTATATGTGAAAAGAAACCAACTTCTACACGGCAAGATCCAATAAAGCAGTTTGATGTTGGTGCCATTGTAAATTCTCGTCTTGAAATGCAATGGCTCCTCTTGTGGAATTGAATATTGGAAAACTACACAGAATGTGATCAGTGTGTTGGTGGGCTGCAGGATGAGCCATTTTTCTAGTACAGGTTACCGTACTCATTTTACAGAATACAGTACATACATGGATATTATTTTTAAGTTGTGTAAATTTGTGTAGCAGTGGATTTTGTTATTACTAATTCTTGTGGTATTTGGACCTTGTAACTGACAGGTGTGTGGCTTGGGAAGGACGACTGGTCATTGCAGGTGGCGAGTCGGGTGACGTGATAATGTTCGACATGGGGACTGGTTTGGTGATCAAGAGGTTAAAGGCACACAATTGTGAGTTGATACAAATACAGTAAACCCTTTGAAAACTCGTAATTTGAAAACTTTTAATTTGATATAACTTGGAATGGCAGCAAAATATTTAACGTAAATTTTCAAATTATATTTTACATAAACTCGCAATATTCAGATATGACGATGCTATCTCAGAATGGCACAACACGTGCGACCCAGACGAGTGTGTGGGAGGTTTTGCCCAGTCAGCCGTTCAATTACCCGTCGGTAGGCCTAGTGAGAAGCTACCCACCCACAGTCACTCTACTTTTTTCATGTGTTTTGTGCAAAGTGCTAGTCCACCCACATTGATATGGCTTCTGCCCCCTCCCCAAGGTCTAGTAGGAGGTGTATTTATCCTCCTCCTTTGCCTGCAGTTGTGGCAAGTGTTAATTTTTGTGCTAGTTTTCTGACTCTGGTTGGTTATTTTGGCCAAAAAGTTTAGTATTGGGGTGGGCCATTAGACCAGGAAGAAAGTGCCTTGATAACTTGGAATGGTTAGTCCAATATATTCGTGAGTTATCAAGGGTTTACTGCACCTTCTTTTTGTATTGGTGAATATTGTACAGTAGAATGTAGATATAAAGTGATTCAATTTAAGATTATTGATTTAAAGCAACACCCACAATTAAGGACAATGTTTTAATTTATAGCGAATCTTTCCTTTTTTGTGCGAGTCAATCTTGTGCATCATAATTTAAAATTCGCGCCTAAGGTTTCTCTGGGTACGTTACACTGTCTTAAGGGCAAAGCTGTACTGTACATGTACTCAAAATAATGTACTAAATGATTACTAAATTTTGATCAAGTGTCAACTATAGCATGATTATATTCAAATTAATCACTATCTTACAGTATAAGAATTCCAGTAATGTAAATTATTATCCCCGGTCTCTTCTGTGACATTTTATAAACCAAAAACAAAAACTCGATATTAATAAACAAATACCGGTACTGTATAGTAATTACTTCGCTAGACCTTCGGCCCCCAACTGTCAAAGGTGTCACCTCCTTCCCTCCCTCCCCCCCCCATCTTCCCATCCAGGGTTGGGTGGTTACAGGCTTACAGTTTTTATCTTAAATAATGTCACATGCTAAAGTTAGGAGAATATAATTTGCATTGCTAGAATCCTTGCAAGACTGAATAATTTGAATATAAAGTCATATATTTTGCACTTGAGATAAAATTTTTAGCCCTTTGTAATAAAATTATTTAAAACATGTCAGTTCAGTGACATTTTATAAGAGAAAAGCTTAGTCACTCTTAAGGACAGATAAATAAATAAGCACTAGACCTTGGCATCAACTGTCAAACATATCACCCCACCTCTCCCCCGAACTTCCCACTTCCCATTTCACGTCCCTTAATTTTAGCTATGTTGATTTACGAGTGTTTGTTGTAACATAATACTACAAAAAACAAAGTTTGTTTATTCTAGGAGATGGGCTGAGGTGCATCTGGGTAGACTGTCTTTTTAGTATTTTGTTTCTCTTAAGTACCAAACTAAATTATTCTATTAAAACAATACTTCGATTTAGTGCGAATTCGTTTTAAAGCGACCCCTCTTGGAACGTATCTTGTGTTATATCGACATTCTACTGTATACAAAAACAGATTAAATAAAATAAAACCTGGAAATGAGCCACGGCAAAGTGTGGGATACAGTATTAATCATTTCTATAGTTTTTAAAATTGGTACAGACTAAAGCTTCATTAATTAGTTATGCCTTGCATCATAAAATTGATAGTGATCATGTCAACTACCATGGTCTGTGTACAAATGAATTGTAAGAATTAAATTTTTTTTAAAATTTCAGGTCCTGTTACGAGTTTATCGGTGAGTCTCGACAACCTGCATCTGGTGACTGGCGGTGAAGATCGGAGGGTTATACTATGGGGTTTGAAGTCTTGAAGTCTGCAGGTTGAGCAAAGGAAGTTTGATTATACCTCAGTTATGTTGCCTTGGTCTGGTTACTTTCCTTGAGGGGAGTTCATCAGGCCATCAGATAGCCTTGTAGAGATCAGTTACTGAGTGACCTGTAGTTAGTGGTAGTTTTTAGATGGTAACTTTTAAGTATTGAGAGTATTTTTTACTATACATACTGTAATTTTTAAGTTTCTTAGGACATATTTACTCAGAAGCATTGGTTGAAATTTATGATATTGTACTTGCAGAAAGTTTTACTAGTTAGTGAAAATCTCAAAAGTACATTGTGGTAATGCTTCGGCAAAGTGATACAAAAACGCTTAAAGCGCAATTATTTTATTTGTGAAATCAAGCCTTTGTCTTGTGGATAAGTTTTTATGAATGATATTGAATATCATTAGCTGATTCCGGGGAAATTTTTTTAAGGTAGAATATGCAAGGACTACCAACATTCTGTAATGTTGTATGGTAATCCATTTGTTAATTTTATTGAACACATTTAAAGCCCCATGAAGTACCCACACAAGTGTTTGATGTGCTTAATTTTCTTGATATGGTTGTTGGAAGTATAGCAGTAATAAGTGACTTGAGAAACACGTAAGAAAACTCAGTTTAGAGTCGTCTTGTCATAAGCTGTCATTTCACACTTACATTTTTCCCCCACACCTTTTAATGCAAAATGATCGTACTTCTCCTTACCGGATTGTTTTTGGATTAGGCATAGGCCCCCGACTTGCTGCATATCATATTAAGTGTGCACTTGATGCCAAAGGTTCGTGTAGTGTTTAAGAAGTATTTGTATGCTAATTCAGTAGCTTGTCTATAAATTGAATCCTTTTGGATACAGTAATTGCCTTTTGTTTAAGGATTACTGGTTTGTCTGGACCATCTTCAGTTCACCCAGCTGTAAATGGTTACCCATCTTCAATTGGTGAAGTGAAGGTGATAAAGCAAAACACTGGTCACACTGCCTCCTCCTGGTGTACAGTACTGAAAGCTTACGTAGTCATGTGTGCTGTATCGGGCCTCGTTAACCCACATTAACCGTTTACAAAAGGTGAACAGTAATATAAACATACGGTACTTTACTTTTACTTTTATCCTTTTCACCACTGATCGGCTCGTTAGCCGCTTGGGCGATCGGTTACGTCTCCGTTACGCACTATTGGCAAGTACTGGGCATGCACTGGCTCCTGAATGTACCTGAACCTGCTCCAGTGTTGGTCAAGTCTGGTCTTGAAAGAGCTCGCACTCGGTGCCATCACAACACTTTGGCAGATTGTTCCAAGAGTTCACTATTTTTGCTATGAAAAAGTTTGCCCTTGCAGTTTTCTGGACTTTCTGTGACTTCTTCAACCTTGAGCTGTGACACTTTGTGGGGCGAGTGTCCGCCAGCTCCAGGTAGTGCCCCTTGAGATGCTTATACACCTCAATTAGGTGGCCCCTTGCCCATCTGTAGTATAAGCTAGGCAAGTTCAGGTGTTCCAATCTCTCAGGGTAGTTGAGGTGCCGAAGTGCAGGCTGGATTAGAAACCAGTAGCATTTGTGGCTGTCCTCATGATAGGTTGTTGTGTGTTGACTGCATTTTTCCTTCATATAGTATGTAGTGGATTGTACTTGGGGAAAGTGTTGGAGCAAAATACAAAGTTGTTTAGAAATGCCTTACACGAGTGATCTGGGTCTTTATTTATAGACTTTATTGGTAATTCTTTACAGCTGGTTCATCACGAGGAGGAGTGGTGATGATTGGCGAGATAAATAGCCTTCTACTGCAGACCACATGGTATAAATAAGTTCATGAATGTAGTTTTTCAAAATGAGCCATAAATAGATGTTATTGTGTGGTGGTTAATGACAGCTATGGGCACAATTAACTTAGGAAGTTTTTATTCTTGTTACAGTTATAAGGTAGTCAGGAATGAAGAACTGATGTGATAAATACAGCTTTAATTTTAAATTAGAATGCCAATTGTTCAAAGCTGTGCTCAGGAGGCATTGTAGTGAACATAGGTTGTTTTGACAGTTGGGATTCTGAAATGGTCTCTTTAGACTTGATAAGAATGTTTGGTCCAAAGTGTCCATGTTCTACAGTAGCGAGAACCCATCCTAACCAAACCTTGTGGGTGAAGGACTTATGGTGCTCCTGAATAGTCTGCATCACTTGCAGACTTATGACATATCATGCAAGTATATGCATATATAAGCAGAGGACTTGGGAAGTTCTTGTTATAAATGTATCCCAGCTTTTCCTTTTTATTAATCGTTAATGTTGCTCGATCATTGGCCTATAATCGGCTCGTGGAGTATCTTCTCATATCAACGTGTAAATATTACAGCTTTAGCTTATTTTTGCAGTCTTGGAACTGTTGCCGATTATTACAGGTTAGTGATGCCTAGTTGACTGGAAAGCTGATGTGTTTAATCATTATGGTTTTCACTATACAAGTACTGGTACTGTGTGTTGAGGTTTAGTTAATACTGTAACTCTACCAGTAATGAGATTTTGTTGTAGGAATTAATTTGACATCCTAGACACAAAATGAATTGGGTAGTTGGGAAGGCAAATATCTTAAATGAAATTATGATCTGAAATTATCCTCATTTAATGTTAGGTTGTCTCACCTGATTCTCACAATAGAAATATTTTGGTGTCAGAGTTGTACAAGGAAGTGCTTTTAGTTTTAAGATTTTGCACCACAAATGTAAATACTGTACTGTATTTAACTGTAGCACACAATTTCATGCTTATTATCCTCATTGTGTTGTATACAGTATAACCGTTTAGATGTACCTGTATTAGAGATTTAAGACTTGCTGAAATATGTACAGTCTTAATTTTAGTCAAGACTGTAGAAGTGGAATAATATTGTGTGAATCCTGTACAATATATATTTAATATTATCAAAATGGCCGTACAAAATTTAATGTCTTCAAATTTGTTTAGTATTTAAGTTGGATAATTTTTTTTTAATTTTGTATTGAACCAGAACTTTTATTAATATATTCGTTAGCTACTTCGTGTCTGGCCTTCATAATTTACTACATCTTCAAGTCGGGCGTTTATGAATTTGGTTTCCAGGCTTATTTTAATGTGTGATCTTGCAACAAAATTTACTTTTCTTTGTTACCTGTATGTTTGTGAAGTTCATAAAAGTGGTACACATACACACATTTACCAAGACTCTTTAGCATACTGTATTGGTAGGTATTTTGTGTGGAAAGTCATTCGGATATAGTTTAGTTCATCTTCTGTTAAAGCATAATTTTGGAGTATTACTTTTCCCCAGTGGTAATGGTCAATGCAACATTGAAGAAAAGTGATACTTAATTTGAGTGTGATACTTGTCTGTAATGAAAAATTTATGCAATTTTTTTTTACTTTATGCCAATAAGCTTCAGAAGTTATGGTCTGGTTTCCAGTTTCATATTGCATTTACTATATCTTAAGACTAGTTATATAATATATTTTGTTAATTTGCTTTAATATAACAGTATTACATTCCTTAACTTATTCCATAGAGGCTAAATATTGCTTAATGGTTTTATGTAAGTGAATAGTTCCTTGAAAGTTGAAAACCCACCAGGATTATGGTTGGAAATGATGAGTATGTTTTTGTTAGTGACTTTCAGTAGGTCCTACATCTAAAATGAATTTCCCCATACTTGAGCTCAATGTACATAGTTATAGGCAGTTGTTAAATATAATAGAACTCTAGTAATCTTGGATCTGTGGGCTGTCAATCAGTATGCTTTACTGTACACATGTACTGTCCCCCCAAAAAGTATTGTTTTTCCATCTTTACAATTTGAAACGATGGACAAAATGCTTGGACATACAGTAATCGTATTCTCCAGTGCATCATCCTATGTGTGTATGCCTCCTCCCCATATCGGTAATAACTGGGGAAGGTGGGTTGTACCCTTTGTGGTTTACTAGGTACTGTAATTTATCATTAATGCTGGTATTTCTGTGCACAAAAGGATTACCAGTTAATTTGATCTACATAGTAGGTAATAGTGTATACTGTACTAATACCAGTGGTCAGCTGTTCTAAAACTAGTGGACCAACACACCATTGCCCCCTATGGTTAACGGTACTTGGGGTGGGGGGGGGGGGAGGCTAAATTTACCTGATTTTAATGCCTACAGAACCAAACCATTATAAGATATGAAAGACAAATGCAAGCAAGGTATTTTACATGTATATCTTAAGATATTTTATTTAAACTTGAGGACCAAAGATGCTGGAAAATTATGGAGAGGGTGTCCTCTGACATTTTTTTAGGGATGAATGACCTGTAATCACTTACTGTTAAAGGTGCTCTTGGTGAACATGTACTTAATTGACAGCAAAGGTGCGTACAGTTATGTATTTGGCACATGCATAGTAAATATTGAAACCCATAAATTGCAATTTTTTATTTGGAAACCGATGAAAGTGATGGTGTAATTATTCCGTAATAGCAACGAATGCCATAAATGTTTGTACATTTTGGACACACTGTTCCTACTGTCTGTCAACTGCTTAAGCATATGTGGCTGTACCATTTGAATAGAATTATCTTAATATACCTGTACTACAAATATGTCTTCCTTTGAAGTAGCAAGGAGGCTATTTTTATAAGATTTTCATGACTTGTGAATGTTATGGCTGTTGTGATGTTATACATGATAATTATAATAAATTCTGCTTTTTTTCATTCTCTATTTTCCTTCTTTTATCCCCTCAACCAGATAAGCTTGGGAGATATAGTGGTTTTGTTCTGTCCATCCATTTGACTTGCCTTGGTCAAACAAAACCATCTCTTACATGGTTTGGATGACCCAGCAGCAGCAGGAGGGTGGATGATCCCTCCCTCACCCACATCATGGTGTGGATTACCTAGCCTGGTGCAGCAGGAAGGCAGGTGACTCATACCTTCCCCCACATTATGGTGTGGATGACCAGCTAGTAGCAGGAGTGTGGATGACCCCTCCCTCATCCACATCAGGGCTAACCTCTATTGATCAACACAGTATTTTACCATAAAGTTTTTCTTCACTTACCTATGTACCAGAATAAGAATTATGCACTTAATTGTGTGCAGGTGTAGGTATGAAGTACAGGTGTAGGTATACAATAAAGGTACAGGTACAGAATCTTGGATGGTGAGTGAATTATAATGAAGTACAGGGAGGTACAGTAATATCCATTAGCAGGAATACCCCAAACCCGGAACTCTGATAGCTGGAATTGCAATTTTCTCGGAAAATTGTTTCCAAAGCCGGAATTGTCTAGAAAATAACGAGTTGGGAACGATTTTCAGAGGGGCACATTTTCCAGAAAATTCAGAGAAAACTTTCCCGAAACCCGGGAAATTCCAGGGATGGGGGATATTTTCCAGGTTTGAGAGATAATGTAATGTGCAAGGTCTGGGACTTGAGAAAAATTTTCTGTTACCTGGAAAATTCAAAAAAATTCTGGGGATAAGGGATTTTTCCTGCTTTGAGAGAGTCTTCTCATTACCCGGAAATCTCTCGTTCCCGGAAGAGCTCTGCGCCAATTGTTCCGGCTAACGGAGATATTACTGTATTCCGTCACTAAAAGGTAAAGTACATATTAGGAGTCTCACTAAAATACATATTTGAGGAAAATAAGAGACCAATATTTTATACATAATTTAGGGATCTTATCTAATTTTCCTCTGTGCAGACCGGTTGAAACATTGGCTTGGGGTGATCCACTGGATGTTTAGGTCAAGGAATTCAATTTGGTATTACATTATCTAAATAGGCACTAACTTGAATTAGTTGTCTTGTGGTAATCTGATACTGTACATAATACTCTATGCCATAAACCTAGGTACAGTACAATATATTAAAATTGCAAAAAAAAATCCCACAGCTCTTATGAAAAATTAGTACATTATGGAAGTTTCATAATGTCATTAAAAAGAAAAATTATAAGACGTTGGAAATGAAAAAAATACATACAGAATGTACTTTATAGAGCACTAAAAAATGATATTGTACATTACAAAGGACTCCATGTGTTTTTATTCAACTTAGTAATGTTACGTAAGTAAATTGTAATTTAAATATCAATCCTATTACCGGTTCAGTATATTTGTTTATTTACAAATTTAAATTTTCATCCAAAAGAAGAAGATCCTTCCTGTGTTGTCTTCTTGAAAAAGTAACTCCTTTTGTTTTCCCTTTTCAAATCATAATATTCTTGAGCCAATATTTCTGTTCTAAGCTTAGAATGTAGCAGTTCTACATCTTGCTGCCACTTTCATGGGAGTCTGATACTGGTGTCTGTAAGTTTCATGCCTGTTACTACACCCTGAGTAAGGTCTCGAGATTTCATTTTCAGTGCCGAGACTTGAATGTGGCCTAGAGTTATATAAGTTGGATGAAGTCCCTTCTCTGCCATTCAATATTTCCCCCATATTTACTTTACTTTTATCCTCTTTGCCATGATCACAGCATCATCTTGGATTATCTCAAGGGTTTCCTCTGCTTGAGCTGCAACACATTTTATTTTATTAGTTAAGCAAAAAAAATAAAAAATTACTTTGCCGTTTGCTATTGAGTCTAGTACAGTACAATTTGAAGTATTTTTAAGTACTGAATCAAATTTGAAATACAAGACTAAATACTAATACTGTATCTAAATGGGAAAATAAAACCTGAATACACATTCAGAAAATATCTATACTGTATACAGTAGGATATTAAGTAAATGGTCATAATTTCTTGATAGAGTATTTATTGTTCTGAAGATTTATACAATTTTAATGGCTTATACACTGATTTTTTTCTTACAATTAAAAAAAAATAGGCAAATATAAAAATGCATTGTTTAAGTGATATGAATAGCCTAGGTGATATATATTTTTTACAAGAAAAATTTATTTGATACAATAATTTCAGCTGGATAAATACAGCATTCAGAAGCTCCCAGTAAGTAGCTCCTTATAATTAATGTAAATAATTAAAGTATTTCTACACCTTCAGCTGTGACGACGATACGAGTGGCAAGTAGCACATATTAAATACCACACACTAGATGTGGTACCACATGTTATATACCACACACTTCATGTTAAAGGCAAGTTGTGTGTGTGTGTCAGGACCAAGCTGCTGCAGATTTATTAATTCATTGCTCAATAATGCCAGTTGTATCAGTCTGCCAGGCACTAAATTACGATACATTATTCTTAATAAAGTTCAGAAGCTAGACTTTTGTGCACCAAATTATCCTCATGATCAGAAATATAAATGGTACATTGTATACATTCGTTAATGTCTTGTTTCAGTGAAGATTGTTCTATTCTCTTAAGGTTTATCCACATGCAGTACTGAGAAAAGATGAAGGAAAAGAATACATTACAGGACACTAGTGAGATAAGTACAGTTCATTACATGAAAGCCCAGGTAAGCTGAACCAAAATACGAAAAGTGTACCACATCCAGGTAGGAATTTAATTGATTTTATGACTGATGTACAGTTGCCTGCACTTATACCTCCGTGGTACAGTGGCTGCATTCTGGGTTGTAGGTTTAGATTACATTGTTTTTCAAGTTGGGATATTCATGTATTATTGCTTGAGGCTCTACTGCATTTGTTTCTTTTGCAACAAACGGATCATATGAAGATCTTCCCCCCCAAAGTATCCAACTGAAGATCCTCCCTCCCAGGCTAGATCATATGAAGATCCTCCCCCCCAAGTAGGTTTGGAGGGGAGGTTAGGTTAGGTTTGGTTAGGTTAGGTTTGGTTAGGTTAGGTTTGGTTAGGTTAGGTTTGGTTAGGTTAGGTTTGGTTTGGTTAGGTTAGGTTAGGTTAGGTTAGGTTAGGTTAGGTTAGGTTAGGTTTGGTTTGGTTTGGTTTGGTTTGGTTTGGTTTGGTTTGGTTTGGTTTGGTTAGGTTAGGTTAGGTTTGGTTTGGTTAGGCTTAGGTTAGGTTAGGTTAGGTTGGTTTGGTTAGGTTAGGTTAGGTTAGGTTAGGTTAGGTTAGGTTAGGTTAGGTTAGGTTAGGTTTGGTTAGGTTAGGTTAGGTTTGGTTAGGTTAGGTTAGGTTAGGGGGGGGTGGATCTTCAGATGAGCGCGACTGGGCTTGATCATATGAAGATCCTCCCCCCCAAGTAGGTTTGGGGGGGGAGGATCTTCATATGATCCCAACAAACTAAATGGGATGGATATATTTATCTACCACCTAAGTCCCTTATTTATGTTATTTCATGTACTGTACAACATGATATTGCCTCTTCTTCTATTTAAGGAACACCATTGTTCGTGAATAAATAAATATATACATGTATAAGCAGACAATCATGTATATTTATGCAATGGCTGCCTAGAATAAAAATATATATGGCTTATGACAGGAGTCTACGCTAAAGTCAAGCTCGTTCTCAAGACAACAACACGTTTTCTATGATGACCTTAAATATTTATGGTAAAATTAAATCGAGAGATGGCGCAGCAGTCAGGGGCTGAACGTTAATAGAATGTAGTACAAGTTTCTCTATATATTCCTGCCTTGGTATAACAAACCATTGTGACGTCACTAGGAAGTCATTTGCCTGAGTGACCCGTGAGGGAAGGACTTGTCTCGACTGACTTTTGTTATGTGGTGATTAAATTTTTAATATATTTATATTAAGTTATTTAATCACAGGATTATATCGCTACTGTCCTCTGTGGTGAGTAAATTGTTGGTATTTTTATTTTCATAATTGAATTACATGTGATGTTAGAGTTGGTTAGCCACCGCCATGGTAGTTTGTCAACCCAAGAAGTAGTTACCGAGTTTTATTCCGTCATCAAATGAAAGTTTAGGTGAAGACGTCTTATGAAAAGGTAATTGCAAAGATAAACTCCGCCATTTTATATATTATGCTGCCTTGGTATTAGTGTAGTTTATATTGTGGTTGACCAAGGCCTCCCAGCTTGTGGAGAGTGTTGGTGAAATGGTATCAAAGTCATGCATAAGTACAGTAGGCATCAAGTAAATTGCAACTATGTACAGTCACCCAAAAAAGTCGTGTCGCGAACCATGAACCCCAAGATTCAGACTCTTGAACCCGAAGCATTTATGGAAAGAATAATGTATCAGTGTCTACTGCTTCGGGTTCACGAGTCTGAATCGTGGTTCGCGACAGGACTTTTTTGGGTGACTGTACAGTAATAATCTAGCCATTCCATTCCTTGGTCACCTTTTAAATGCGGTCCAACGAATTACCCAAAAGTACCCAAAAGTATATTAAATCTGGGTAAAATCTTAACGAATATATGTTTTACATCAATAAAACCTGATTAATAATGTTTTCATTGAAATGTAGTCAAAATAATGAAATAATAAACAGCGAAAAACGCTAAATTCCAAAGAGTCACCTATCCAAAATGGAGATATAATTACCGATGTTTCTGTTACTTTGGGGGTATTTAACATAGCCGTAGGATTTGCTTTTCGTTGGGCTAGGTTAGGTTAGGTTAGGTTAGGTTAGGTTAGGTTAGGTTAGGTTAGGTTAGGTTAGGTTAGGTTAGGTTAGGTTAGCGAAGTGCATCACGATGGATCTGAGTTATCTCCCTTGTTCACGAACTCTTTGGAATTTAGTGTTCGGCAATACTGAAAATTTTTCGCTGTTTATTATTTCATCTTACAAATTATTTTTACAAAATTACACAAAATATTATTAGACAAGTTTTGTGTATGTACAGCATAACAGATATTCGTTAAGATTTTATACTGATTTAATATACTTTTGGGTACTTTTGGGTACATACTTTTGGGTATATACTTTTGGGTACTTTTGGGTACATACTTTTGGGTATATACTTTTGGGTAATTCGTTGGACCTTTAAATGAGATGGAAACCCACATTAATAGAGAGTCAAGGACATGTGCTGCCCTCTTCCAAATCATTCCAAATGGCTTGTAATCTAATAAGTGGTAAAATTATAAAAAAATAAATAAATCAGGAACAAATAACCTTGGCATTGTTTGTAAAAAAAAATAGTTACTTGGAAAATTGACTTTTTCCTCATCTCTCCCCATATTGAGTTAAGGTGCTGGAAAACTATGAATACTAAGTAAGAAATGTCACCATCTAATTTTATTGAAACTCTCATATATTGTGACGGATGTAAAGTATTTCTAAATCTGTATGAGCTACTGTGTATTGGTTGTCTCTCTCCAGTAGGTTCTTCTGAATCTGAATGCTCTCTCTCTCTCTGGACTAAGGCACATTTAGAGCTGCCTGAGAAACAATATGCCAGTGGAAAGATAAACCCTCTGGTACTCATGGTCAGAAATCTCAACCCCTTGCAGTATTTCAACACAGGTTGCGTCAATAAATGATTTTTCCATTTTTGTAAACATTGGGTAGAGTGATCCAGACCTAAATTGCATCCTTAGAGATGCATTTGTCAGCCCATGAGGCTAGTGGGAGGACCTTAGTGGTTGATAGGACCGGTCCACTGTTTCTGCATTTCTGCTTACAGGATGGGTGCTCTCAGTGTGAGATACTGCTGAGCAGGAGGGGTCACGCCAGCACACGGGCGCTTAGTAATGCAATTTGCGTAGAAAGGCCACGAGAGGGTTAACTGGCCTGGCTGTGGTGTATCATGATACTGAAACAGTTTTGCAGGTCATGATTTACATGTTGTTCAGAAAACAACAGAAGGCTCTTCACAAAACAAATCCTATTTGAATGACCTTTGAGGGTCATAGCAGTGAGTAGTTTTGCTGTGATATATATTATACCTTGAGGGTCTTGACAGTGAGTAGTTTTGCTGTGTGATACAGTATATATTTTTACCTTTGGGAGGGGAGGTGGGTGGGTGGGAGGGGGTGGGTGGAAGGGAGGGGAGGGTGGGTGGGTAGGTGGGAGGGGAGGGTTGGGTGGGTTGGAGGGAGGGTTAGGTGGGTGGGAGCTTGGGTGTATGGGTGGGAGGGAAGGTGTCTGCATGGAAGTGAGTATGTGTGTGGATGGGAGGTCCTCCCATCCACACACCCTTCCTCCCTTCCACACACCCTTCCTCCCATCCATGCACCCAACCTCCCACCCAACCTCCCACCCACACACCCAACCTCCCATCCACACGCCCTTCCTCTCATTCACACACCCTAAGGGTCTTTTTAAATCTTTCAGATTGTGTGGCTGTCTGAGGAGAACGGCTGGCTGGCTCAGGTGGAAGGCTGGCTGGCTCTGGTGAACGGTTGACTGGCTGAGGCGAACGTCTGGCAGGTCAAGAACCCCACCAAACAGGTAAAGTACTGGTGACAATATGTAATGTCTATATGTAAGGTATTTATGAACATTGTCTAAAACTTTTTGTATTCCAGGTTTGTCTTGCTGACTGTGGACCCACTACGAGGTGCTTCCTGGAGGTGAGTGAGGGAAGGGGGTGTGGGTGGGTGGGAGGGAGGGTGGGTGGGTGGGAGGGAGGGAGGGTGGGTGGGTGGGAGGAGGGAGGAGGGTGGGGTGGGAGGGAGGGAAGGGAGGGGAGGAGGGTGGGTGGGAGGGGGGAAGGGAGGGAGGTGGGTGGGAGGGGAGGTGGGTGGGTGTGGGAGTGGGTGGGTTGGAAGGGAGGGGAGGGTGGGTGGGTGGGAGGGGAGGGTTGGGTGGGTTGGAGGGAGGTTTAGGTGGGTGGGAGCTTGGGTGTATGGGTGGGAGGGAAGGTGTCTGCATGGAAGTGAGTATGTGTGTGGATGGGAGGTCCTCCCATCCACACACCCTTCCTCCCTTCCACACACCCTTCCTCCCTTCCACACACCCAACCTCCCGTCCACTCACCTTCCTCCCGTCCACTTACCCTTCCTCCCACCCACACACCCAACCTCCCATCCCCACACCCACTCATCCTTCCTCTCATTCACACACCCTAAGGGTCTTTTTAAATCTTTCAGATTGTGTGGCTGTCTGAGGAGAACGGCTGGCTGGCTCAGGTGGAAGGCTGGCTGGCTCAGGTGAATGGTTGACTGGCTGAGGCGAACGTCTGGCAGGTCAAGAACCCCACCAAACAGGTAAAGTACTTGTGACAATATGTAATGTATTTATGAACATTGTCTAAAACTTTTTGTATTCCAGGTTTGTCTTGCTGACTGTGGACCCACTACGAGGTGCTGCCTGGAGGTGGTAAAGGTAGTACAGGTAAACTTGTGTAATAGTTACAGCACCATAGTTAGAAGTAGATACACAGTAGTAACTCCGCCTTGTTCAAGTGAACATGCCGGTCCCCAGCCCGGATAAAGGAGGAGGGCTACTGCAGTATTGAATGATCACCACTTCATAAACTCTTCGTTTCCAGACCAACTTATATTACAAGGTACAGTAACTTGTATTCTACCAAGACCAGCAATGTAGTATTTAACTTTTTATAGTTGGATATTATCGAAAAAGGAGAGTTTTAATCACTCCCACTTAATGGGATCTTTTTGAGACCATGTTTAATATTGCAAGAACTAACCGTGTACTATACAGTTTATTAGGTTTTGTAGAGGAAATCTTGAGAAATAAAAGGAATTATATATTGCACAGTAGTTTATTTTCATTTGTATTATACACTACATATGTTAGTTTACAATAATAGTCCAAAAGTTTGATACAGAAATATTACAAAAGAACTTGCCTTATTGTTCTTGGTTGTACCTGCCCTGTCTAGGTACTTAAGTTTACTAGACATTCAGGTAGTCTTATTTTATCAATTAAAACCTTCATTATCTAGTATTAGTGTTGGAGGAAATCAGAGAACTTGATAGTTGGGAACGTCACTCATAAGATTTCTCACATCTCGAGATAAGAACATTACCACTATACTTCGGGCAGATACAACCAGGGATGGAGGCTTCATCACGATTTCACAATCTATCAAATATTTCCCAATTCAACGTTTATTATGGACTCCACTTTAGGTTAAGTTATTACACTAGACCTTAATGATTTTGTCTATCTTATGTCAGGTTTTGGTCATACACAAGATTTAGTTTGATCTAATAAAGAAAAACTTGTACTTTGAATAATTTTGACAAGGGAGGATACAGACCAGTATAAGGGTATTTCTAAATTTATGCAAGTGACCAAGTCTGTTTATTATTCATCACTTCCACCACTGGTCAATTTACTAGCCTTTTAGGCAGGTGTGTGAATGGCGAGGGAGTGAATGGGTGGGTGTGATATTTGCCAGGTTTACACCATTCAACACCCTTCTTGCATCTGTCCCAGGCTGGAGTTTGGGCCTCAGGACAGTTTTGCTATACATACACACTACACCAACACCCACTGTACTTTAGGTCAAATATCAAATATTTCATTTCAAAACGTTACAACTTTAAACATGACCATTGGATTTCAAAGTCTTTAGCTTTTTGTACAACTAAGTTAAGTTACGTTGTGTGTTGTACATAGTAAATTTATAATTTGTATTGTAATTTTTCAAGGATTTCTTTTCTAAGTTTTAGGCAATAGTGAACTTCCACCCAACAGTTGGTGTGCAGTGTCCAGATTGTCAACATTCCGTAAGTAAAATCCCTACTGTACTTCACTTTCATGTACCATGTATACATTACTTTCAAAACAATAGCAAGTACAGTATACAGAATCAAAAACGTATCTTTACGGAGATGGCCGATGAGTTTCAAAATGAACACCGACACCTGTTGTCTGTGAGGTTGTCAAAATCCTTCGTCCGAGGGTCATTGTCGAACGCCACTATAATATGCATTTTTGGTGAAGTACACCTTGTTAACTATACTAAAAAGATATTACAATGCCATCTGTAGGTACAGTCCTGTGGTCATCTTTTTAGTTTGGATTTTGCATACCCAATAGGTCACTACATGTAACAGTTCTACATAGGCTGGCACTTGGATGTCAGTTAGTGATAATTATACATAGACTATCATATTGGCATCACAGGAACCATATACTTTACACCTCGCCTTCAGGTTTCTAGTTCGGTTTACAAGATCATTATTATTCTACTTTTCCAAAATCGGAGTATAAAAGATGTCAAATTTATTCAGTGTTTATTTGAACATATATTGTATAATGAGAGCCAACATTATATTCTCTTTCTCGATACAAGTGCCAACCTTTACACAATATATCTACCTTTTTTAAATCTGTGTGGCTTGACTCAAGGCTTACTTATACGTTCTTAAATAGTACTTTACTGTGCTTTTAAATGTTTTCTCATTTCTTTGAATAAGTTTGTGCTTAATAAGGTGGTAGTTGTGGGCTGTGGGATGGTTGACACAGTAGAGAACAGTCGCTGAAGTTATCTGATCATCTTGCTTTCACATCTGGTACATCGATCTTGTACACCAACAACCTGTAATAAGATTTTGAATTTAGATCATTATTAATTAACATTAATGTATCATTACCAATACACAACATTTACCCCAAAAGTTCTTTCATTCTATACTTGCATCCTTACATATATCCATACACTTGAGCACCCTCCTATAACACCTTACACGTGAACACCAGCCTTCCTGCTCTCTTATGGCTGCAGCAGTCTTCCCACGGGCATCATCCACAACATTCCTTCACAATACTTGCCATTTTACTCAGATAAATTTGTAACATTCACTATTAACCATTGTACGAGCACAACCACCGCCCGTGTACGAGCGCCCCTCCTCTGCCCAACGTACGAGCGCCCCTCCACTGCCCAATGTTCCTTCTTCCCAATCCTTCAAGAAAAGCAAGTCACTCATTTCATTGTTATATTCAGTGGTTTTTAGGATAGCCATACGAAGACATAGGTAACTTAACTGGTGAGGCTGAATTAACATGTGTTGCATCTTGCTCAAGGTTGGTTCTGTCACTTCCTCTGTTGGCCTTTAGGTACATCATCTGTCACCTGCAATACATTTCGAGTTATTTATGTTGAATGAAGGTTAAACATACAATATCCTTCTAGCACTAGACCACCTGTACTTAAACTGACTCCAACTGTACACTATCAAATTTTAATAATTTCCAAAAGTTATTTTATCTTAATTGAAAATTAACTTTCTGTATTCATGATCAGTAAACGTAAGTGGCTCATAAAATAGTTTGAATTAATGTTCTTTAAATATATTAGATAATTTTTTTTATATAGTAGATAGCTTAATACCGATTAGGTTCAGTCTAGGTTAGTTATGTTTAGTCTAAGTTTGGATGGTTAGGTTAGTAAAGTTAGTTGAACCCCACCCACAACAACTTGCTATATTTACTACTATGCTACTACTATTTCCTCTAATAACCAATAGGCATGAAGTCCTGTGTATTTATACTGTCACTGCAACTAATATTAAGTTTACTCGAAGATCAATCTGTCTACGGTCAGTCCATACAACACACAGTTCTCCAACACGCGCGCACACAGTTCTACACACACACACAGTTCAACAAACACACACACACAGTCCTCCAGAGCCCTCCATCACACACACAGTCCTCCAGAGCCCTCTATCACACACACAGTCCTCCAGAGCCCTCCATCACACACACAGTCCTCCAGAGCCCTCCATCACACACACAGTCCTCCAGAGCCCTCCATCACACACACAGTCCTCCAGAGCCCTCCATCACACACACAGTCCTCCAGAGCCCTCCATCACACAGTCCTCCAGAGCCCTCCATCACACACAATCCTCCAGTGCCCTCCATCACACACAATCCTCCAGAGCCCTCCGTCATACAGTCAGCTAGGCCACACACACACACACACACACCCCTCCACTGCCCAGTGTAGGAGCACAGTGTTGAGTGGTTTATGGGATGACCATAATAGCTAAGATATATAAGTAACTTAGCTGATGAGGCTGAAGTAACATGCTGCTTGTTAAATCTTGCTCAAGGTTCTGTCACTTCTCCATTGGCCTTCAAGTACATCAGCCGTCACCTGCAACATGTTTAAAGTTGTAATTTATGTAGAAGGAAGGTTAAACATGCAATATTCAGCTACCACTAGACCACGTGTACTTAAACTGTGTCCAACTGTACACAAGTTAACACTTTTTAATAATTTACAAAAGTCTCAATTTTATCTACCGTCAAAGTTAAGTTTCTGAATTAATGATCAGTTAACGTAAATGACTAAAATATTGTACACTGAATTTATGTTTTGGAATAGTTTGTTAGATTAGATTATGGTTAGTAAAGTTAGTTACAACTCACCCACAACAACTTGCTATATTTACTACGATACTACTACTAATTTCCTCTAATAACCAATAGGCATGTAGTCCTGCATATTTATACTGTCACTACAACTAATATTAATTTTACTTTAATATCAGTCTGTCTACGGTCAGTTCACAGTTCAACACACAGTCCTCCAACACAAACACACAGTCCTCCAACACAAACACACAGTCCTCCAACACAAACACACAGTCCTCCAACACACACACACAGTCCTCCAACAGTGTCTGCCAGGCCCCATACACAGACCACCAGGCCCCACACACACTGATCACTAGGTCCACACAGACCTACGAGGCCCCCAAACAGTCAGTCACCCCCCACACTCCACCAGGAGCTCAGTGTTGAGTGGTTTATGGGATGACCATAATAGCTAAGATATACCAGTAAAGTAACTTAACTGATGAGGCTGAAGTAGCATGCTGCTTGTTAAATCTTGCTCAAGGTTCTGTCACTTCTTCATTGGCCCTCAAGTACACCAGCTGTCACCTGCAACATGTTTAAGTTGTAATTTATGTAAAATGAAAATTAAACTAGCAACATCCCTCTACCACTAGACCACGTGTACTTAAACTGTCCCCAACTGTTTACATAAATCATTACCTCCACATAAGTTTAATCAAATTACTTCTCACCAACACCAATACAGTACTGCTACACTATACTGTACTACACATTTCTACAAGGCTTCATGCACTAGAGTTTTGGTGTTTTTCCGATGGTAAAATCCATGGTTGTCCGCTTTTAAAAATTTACCAGGAACCCTTAATGTTACTGAATTTAATATATACTGTATTCTGAAACGCTTCGACCTTCTGAAACGTCTCGCCCTACGCCGGCTACCTACCTCACCTCGCCCCGCCCGGCTCCCTGCCCTGCCCCACCTAGCCTCGCCTCGCCTGCCTCGTCTCGTCTCCCTTCCCTTCCCTGCTCCACCTAGCCTCGCCCGTCTCCCTGCCCTGCCCCACCTAGCTTCGCCCGTCTCCTGCCCTGCACCCCCACCTAACCTCGCCCGGCTCCTGCCACTGCACCTCACCCCTAGCCTCACCCAGCTCCTGCCCTGCCTCCACTAGCCTCGCCCAGCTCCTGCCCTGCCTCCACCTGCCTCCCGCCCAGCTCCTGCCCTGCCTCACCTAAGCCTCCTTGGCCTCCTGCCTGCCTCACCCCTGGCCTCGCCCGGCTCCTGCCCCTGCCCCACCCCTAGCCTCCTTGACTCCTGCCCTGCCCCCTAGCCTCGCCCAGCTCACTGCCTACCCCACCTGGCCTCTCCCGGGTCCCTGCTCTGCCTCCTAGCCTCCTTGGCTCCTGCCCTGCCGTGCCCCACCCCTCACCTCCCTCCTTGTTCCTGCCCCATCCCTAGCCTTGTCCGTCTCCCTGTCCGTCTCCCTGCCTGCCCCACCTCGCCTCCTTGCTCGAGCCGGCTCCCTACTTCCCCTCACCTCTTGCCCTCCTTCCCGGCTCCTGCCCCCACCTCACCTCCTTGGCCCTGGCTTCAGCTCCCCTGCCCACCTCCTGCCCCACCTCACCTCCTTGGCTCCCTGCCCCACCTCACCTCCTTGCAGCTCTACCCCACCTCCCACCCCTCGCCAGCTCCCTGCCCCCACCTCACCTCTTGGCTAGCCTGGCTCTACCCCCACCTCCTGCCCCTCACCTCGCCCAGCTCCCTGCCCCCACCTCTCACCTCCTTGCCCGGCTCCCCTGCCCCCACCTCTCTCAGCACGGCTCCTCCGCAAGCCTGGGCTTCTACACTCGTCCCCTTATAGGTCCGCTAAAACCCGTAATAAATTCTGTTTCAACTCCCAGAAATCGTAGTTAAAGAGTAAGCAAAGAACTAGCCAGTAAAAAATAATATACCGTAATTCCGCAAAAAATCGTTATATTTGTGTAAAACCGAGTCATTGTGGGTCAGTTTTTAATGCTGAATACAGTGGTGGTGATGAACGTTTGGGGAAATGCGTAATTATTGAGTTATGACCACCCGGCTCCGTCAAACGTGGGTTGGACTTAGAAGCAAGAGGGAAAATGTGAAATTATAAAATACAGTAATCTAACCCAAACTGGTCATTGTACTCACTCACTGGTTAATTATTACGTAAATACTGATGTACGGTTTACGCTCGTTACCAACCATTGGCTTATAGTTTAGGCTCGTTTGTCATGGCTCATTTGGCGGTATATTTGCCTAAAACATTAAGAAATTACTGGTTAGACGTTAGAGGAACACTTAATATAATACTAAACCATATTAATGTATTTGTTTATCTGCAAAGTAGGTACCATAGGCCTTACAGCCCAGTGAAACTTGGGGATACAAACCTTGGAGGCAAGTGAACTGCAACAACCGGCTGGCAAGTTTTTTACTTAAGTCGGCATTTATTACGCAATAATTAAATATATTAAGCACTACCCAAAAGAATAACCATTTCTCTTGGCCATTTTGACTGTAGACAGTCGGGAAAAAAATTTACACGTATATAACAGAGACGAGAGGTACGGGGTGTGGGGGTTACCTGCCTGTCAGCTCCAGCCAGTGAGTGGTGAGTGGTCGGTGAAGAATGAGGCGGAAACGAGTTAGTCGAGACTTTATATATGAAGGTTGAGAGTGACGTCACGAAGCTTCATTGAATCATTTTGATGCTTCGTTGAAGCATTTGAAGCTTCGAACTTGAAAATACGTTAAAATACGAAAAAACGTCAATTTTATGGCCCAATTTCACCTTTGGTTAACTTTTAGGGTATAATACAGCGAAAATAGTGTCCCATAACATAAAAACTAAAAACAAAAAATAAAAAGAAGAGAGAAATGCCGGGACTCGAACTCGGGCCTCAAAGAGTGGCAGGTAAAACGATTATCCACTGGATTTTTCGGGAAAGTAGATAACCAACTTTCCCGGAAAGTAGATATTTCCAATTTTCTATGATACAAATTTCCCGTTTTCTATGATAATCTACTTTGCAAAATTAGGTAATATTTCCCAAAAAGTCGATAATCTACTTCCCCGAAAAGTCGATAATCTACTTTCCCGAAAAGTAGAAAAATCTACTTTTCGGAAAAGTAGATAACCAACTTTCTCGGAAGTGGATATTTCCCATTTTTTATGATACAAATTTCCCGTTTTCTATGATAATCTACTTCGCAAAATTAGGTAATATTTCCCGAAAAGTCGATAATCTACTTTCCCGAAGTCGATAATCTACTTTCCCGAAAAATGAAAAATCTACTTTTCGGGAAAACAGGCTCTTCAACTTTCCCCCTATCCCGGAAAGTAGATATTTCCCATTTTTTGTGATATAAATTTCCCGTTTCCTATGATAATCTACTTCGCAAAATTTGGTAATATTTCCCCCAAAATTCGAAAATCTATTCCCCCGAAAAATCGATAATCTACTTTCCCGAAAAGTAGAAAATCTATCTACTTTTCGGAAAAGTAGATTCCCCAAGTCGATAATCTACTTTCCCGAAAAGTAGATAATCTACTTTTAGGAAAATGAATAACCAACTTTCCGGAAAGTAGATATTTCCCATTTTCTATGATACAAATTTCCCGTTTTCTGATAATCTACTTCGGAAAATTAGATAATATTTCCCAAAAGTCAATAATCTACTTCCCCAAAAAGTCGATAATCTACTTTCGAAAGTAGATAATCTACTTTTCGAGAAATAAATAACCAACTTTCGGAAAGTAGATATTTCCCATTTTCTATGATCTATTTTCCGTTTTCTATGATAAGTAGATAACCAACTTTCCCGGAAAGTAGATATTTCCCATTTCTATGATACAATTTTCGTTTTCTATGATAATCTACTTCGGAAAATTAGATAATATTTCCCAAAAAGTCAATAATCTACTTCCCCAAAAAGTCAATAATCTACTTCCCCAAAAAGTCGATAATCTACTTTCCCGAAAGTAGATAATCTACTTTTCGGGAAAATAGATAACCAACTTTCGGAAAGTAGATATTTCCCATTTTCTATGATACATTTCCCGTTTTCTATGATAATCTACTTCGGAAAATTAGATAATATTTCAAAAGTCAATAATCTACTTCCCAAAAGTCGATAATCTACTTTCCGAAAGTAGATAATCTACTTTTCGGAAAATAGATAACCAACTTTCGGAAAGTAGATATTTCCCATTTTCTGTGATACAAATTTCCGTTTTCTATGATAATCTACTTCGGAAAATTAGATAATATTTCCCAAAAGTCAATAATCTACTTCCACAAAATCGATAATCTACTTTTCGAAGTAGATAATCTACTTTTCGGGAAAGTGAATAACAACTTTTCGGAAAGTAGATATTTCCCATTTTCTATGATGCAATTTTCCCGTTTCTATGATAAGTAGATAACCAACTTTCCCGGAAAGTAGATATTTCCCATTTTCTATGATACAATTTTCCCGTTTTCTATGATAATCTACTTCGGAAAATTAGATAATATTTCCCAAAAAGTCAATAATCTACTTCCCCAAAAGTCAATAATCTACTTCAAAAGTCGATAATCTACTTTCTGAAAATTAATAATCTACTTTCGGGAAAGTGAATAACTTTCGGAAAGTAGATATTTCCCATTTTCTATGATACAAATTTCCGTTTTCTATGATAATCTACTTCGGAAAATTAGATAATATTTCCCAAAAAGTGAATAATCTACTTCAAAAAATTAATAATCTACTTCCCAAAGTCGATAATCTACTTTCCCGAAAAGTAGATAATCTACTTTTCGGAAAATATACATAACCAACTTTCGGAAAGTAGATATTTCCCATTTTCTATGATACAAATTTCCCGTTTTCTATGATAATCTACTTCGGAAAATTAGATAATATTTCCCAAAAATCAATAATCTACTTCCCAAAAGTCGATAATCTACTTTCCAGTAGATAATCTTACTTTGGGAAATGAATAACCAACTTTCGAAAAGTAGATATTTCCCATTTTCTATGATACAAATTTCCGTTTTCTATGATAATCTACTTCGGAAAATTAGATAATATTTCAAAAGTCAATCTACTTCACAAAAAGTCAATAATCTACTTCCCAAAAAGTCGATAATCTACTTTCCGGAAAGTAGATATTTCCATTTTCTATGATACAATTTTCGTTTTCTATGATAAGTAGATAACCAACTCTAAAATGAATATTTCCCATTTTCTATGATACAAATTTCCCGTTTTCTATGATAATCTACTTGGAAAATTAGATAATATTTCCCAAAAAGTCAATATCTACTTCCAAAAGTCGATAATCTACTTTCGAAAAGTAGATAATCTACTTTCGGGAAAATGGATAACCAACTTTCCGGAAAGTAGATATTTCCCATTTTCTATGATACAAATTTCCGTTTTCTGTGATAATCTACTTCGGAAAATTAGATAATATTTCCCAAAAAGTCAATAATCTACTTCCCAAAAGTCAATAATCTACTTCCAAA
>NW_024729259.1:2634316-2747778 GCF_018991925.1 Homarus americanus
CGGCAAATTGGTTATTCAACCAACTTTCCCGGAAAGCAGATATTTCCCATTTTTTTATGCAGATACAATTTCCTGCTTTCTATGATAATCTACTTCCAAAATTAGGGTATTTCCTGAACACGAAAATCTATTTCCTCAAAAGTCGATAATCTAATTTCCTTGAAAAATTAGAAAATCTTATCTAATTTTCGGGAACCAGATAACCAATCCTCCCGTGAAAGTAGATATTTCTATTTTTTATGATACAAATTTCCCGTGTTCTATGATATTTTCGAAAGTTGGTTATCTAACCAACTTTCCTGAAAGTAGATATATTTCCCATTCTTGCGATGATAAATTTCGTTTCTTTTATGATAATCTATTTTCGCAGTTGGTTATCTTAACCAATTTTCGCGTGGCAGATATTTCCCATTTTCATGGATACACTTCCTGTTTTTCATGATAAGTTGATGGGAAAGTTGGTTATCTAACCAACTTTCGCGGAAAGTAGATATTTCCCCATTCTTTATGATACAAATTTCGCTTATGATAATCTATTTCGGCAAATTTGTTTATCTAAATCCGAACTTCTTAAAAGTATATTTCCCATTTTATGACACAACTTCTGTTTCTATGATAATCTATTTTCGGCAAATTTTGGTTATTCTAATCAACTTCTTCTGGAAAGTGATATTTCCCATTTTTTGTGATAAATTTCCCTGTTTCTATGATAATCTACTTCCCCAAAATTAGGTAATATTTCGAAAACATAAAAAATCTATTTCCCCCAAAAAAGTCGATAATCTAATTTCCTCGAAAAATAAGAAAATCTTATCTACTGGGAAAACCAGACAACCAACTTTCCGTATATATTTCCATTTTTATGATACAAATTTCCTGTTTTATGATATTTGATGAAAGTTAATATCTAACCAACTTTCCTTGAAAGTAGATATTTCCCATTTTTATGATACAAATTTCCCAAAGCTATGAGCAATCTACTGGAAAGTTGGTTATCTAACCAATTTCAAGTGGAAAAGAAGATATTTCCATTTTTAAGATACAAATTTCCCGTTTCTATGATGATAGTTGCTGGAAAGTCACATTCAACCAACTGTGAAAGTAGATATTTCCTCATTCTTTATGATACAAATTTCCCGCTTTTTATGATAATCTATTTTCTGCAAATTTGGTTATTCAACCAACTTTCCCGGAAAGTAGATATTTCCCATTTTTGTGACAAATTTCCTGTTTTCTATGATAATCTATCTCAAAAATTAGGTAATATTTCCCCGAACAGAGACTCCATTTCCCCAAAAAGTCGATATCTAATTTCCCGGTACCAGGTCCATTCTTTTCGGGAAATTAGATAACTTCCGCGTGAAAGTAGATATTTCCCATTTTTATGATACAAATTTCCCGTTTTCTATAGATATCGATGGAAAGGTTATCTAATCCACCCCGGAAAGTAAAGATATTTCCCCATTTTTTATGATACAAATTTCCTGTTTTCTATGATAATCTATTTCGGAAAGTTGGTTATCTAACCAACTTCGCGAAAGTAGATATTTCCATTTTATGATTCAAATTTCCTGTTTTATGATAATTATTTTCGGTGTTGGTTATCTAACCAATCAAAGAAGATTCCATTTATGACACAAATTTCCTGCTTTCTATGATAATTTATTTTCGGCAAATTTGGTCTAACCAACTTTCCTGGAAAGTAGATATTTCCATTTTTATGATACAAAATTTCCTGGTTTTCATGATAATCTATTTCGGAAAGTTGGTTATTCAGTCAACTTTCGCGGAGAAAGTAGATATTTCCCAGTCTGTATGATACAAATTTCCGCCCATGATAATCTATTTCAGCAAATTTTGGTTATCTAACCAACTTCGGAAAGTAGATATTTCCTCATTTTTTTTGGTATGGATACAAATTTCTTTTCAAGATACAGAACTATTTCACCAAGTTTATTCAACCAACTCTTTCCTAAGCAGATATTCCCATTTTATGACAAATTTTATATGCCCGCCATCAAATCTGTTATATATTTCCCATTTTTGTGATACAAATTTCCTGTTTCTATGATAATCTGCTTCCCAAAATTAGGTAATATTTCGAACATGTAATTCATTTCCCAAAGTCGATATCTAATTTCCCAAAATAGAAAATTTTCCACTTTTCGGGAAACCAGATAACCAACCTTCCGTGAAAAGTAGATATTTCTATTTTTATGACATAAAATTTCCGTTTTTATGATATCTGATGCTGAAAGTTGGTTATTCAACCAACTCTCCCGGAAAGTAGATATTTCCATTTTTATGATACAAATTTCCTGGGTTTCTATGATAATCTATTTCGGAAAGCTAAGATCTAACCAACTTTCTTCGCGGAAAGTAGGTATATTTCATTCTTTTTATGATACAAATTTCCCGGCTTTCTATTGATAGAATCATATTTCGCACTGGTTATCTAGCCAACCTTCCTGGAAAGAGATATTTCCATTTTTATGATACAAATTTCGTTTCTATGATAATCTATTTTCGGCAAATTTAAGTTATTCAACTGTTCCTATGATATTTCCCATTTTGTGATACAAATTTCCCGTTTTCTATTATAATCTACTTCCAAAATTTCCAATATCGAAAAATACGAAAAACTACTTCCCAAAGTCGATAATTCACCTCCCGAAAAATTAGAAAAATCCATCTACTTTTCGGGAAACCAGATAACCAACTTTCCGTGAAAGTAGATATTTCCCATTTTTATGATACAAATTTCCTGTTTCTATGATAATTTGATGAAAGTTGGTTATCTAAATAACTTTCCCAGAAAGTAGATATTTCCCATTTTTTATGATACAAATTCTGTTTTGGTGATATCTGCTCGGAAAGTTGGTTATTCAGCCAACTTTCGCAGTGCAGATATTTCTATTCTTATGATACAAATTTCCTGTCATGATAATCTATTTTCATACCATATTCGTACTAACTTTCCCGGAAAGGAGATATTTCCCATTTTTTATGATACAAATTTCCTGTTTTCTAATATAATTTATTTCAAATTTATGGTCTAACCAACTTCCCTGAAAGGATTTACTTGTATACAAATTTCCCGTTTTCAGATAATCTACTTCCCAAAATTTGGTAATATTTCCCGAAAATACGAAAACCACTTCCCAAAGTCGATAATCTAATTTCCCGAAAATTAGAAAAATCTATCTACTTTTCGAAAACTAGATAACCAACTTCCGTGAAAGTAGATATTCATTCATGATGCCACAAATTTCCTGTTTTCTATGATATTTATTTTCGGGAAAGTTATTATCTAACCAACTTTCCCGGAAAGTAGATATTTCCCATTTTTTATATACAAATTTCCCGTTTCTATGATATTCATTTCGAAAGCATATTCAAACCAACTTCTCCCGGAAAGCAGATATTCCCATTTTTTATGATAAATTTCTGTTTTATGATAATTCATTTTCGGTGCTGGTTATCTAACCTAACTTTCATGAAGTTATATCCTATTCTTTACAAATTTCCCGCTTTCTATGATTAACTTATTTTAGGGCAACTTGGTTATCTAACTAACTTTCCCGGAAAGTGGTGATATTTCCCCATTTTTTATGATACAAATTTCCCGTTTCTATGATAACTACTTCCAAAAATTAGGCATTTCGACAAGAGTGGCCTGCAAAGCTTCCTGATGTCTTAATTTCTGTACCAGAAAATCTATCTACTTTTCGAAACCAGATAATCAACTTCATAGAGAGTTTCCATTTATGTGATGCAATTCTATGGATAATTCCATTTTCGGGGAAGGGTTATTCAACCAACTTTCGCGGAAAGTGCAGATATTTCTATTTTTATGATACAAATTTCGTTTATGATAAGTTATTTTCGTGGTGCTGGTTATCTGTAACCAACTTCGCGAGCAGATATTTTATACAAATTTCTGGGCTTTCTAAGATAAATCATTTTCGCAAATTTGTTTATTCAACTAACTTTCCTAAAAAGTAGATATTTCCCCATTTTTATGATACCCTCTGTTTTATGATAATCTATTTTCGGCAAATTTGGTTATCTAACCAACTTTCCCGGAAAGATATTCGAATTTTTGTGATACAAATTTCCCGTTTCTATGATAATTCATTTCCCACCATAGGGTAATATTTCGAATACGAAAATTCATTTCAAAAAAGTCGATAATCTAATTTCCTGAAAAAAATAAGAAAATCTTATCTACTTTTCGGGAAACCAGATAAATCAACTTCCGTGAAAGTAGATATTTCCCATTTTTATGATACAAATTTCCTGTTTTCTATGATATCTATTTTCGGTGCTGGTTATCTAACCAACTTTCCCGGAAAGTAGATATCTCATTTTTATGGATACAAACTCCGTTTTCTTGGCGATAATCTATTTTCGGCGTCATATCTAACCAATTTTCGCGAAAGTAAGTATATTTCCATTTTATGATACAAATTTCCGTTTTCTATGATAAGTTATTTTCGGGAAAGTTATTATCTAACCAACTTTCAAGAAAGCAGATATTTCCCATTCTTTATGATACAATTCTGCTTTTTATGATAATCTATTTTCGGCAAATTTGGTTATCTAACCAACTTTCCCGGAAAGTAGATATTTCCCATTTTTGTGATACAAATTTCCCGTTTTTCACATAAATCTACTTCCCAAAGTTCAGGGTAATATTTCTCGAAAATGATGAAAATCTATGATTCTAAGTTTATATCTAATTTCCCCGAAAAATTAGAAAATTCACCACTTTTCGGGAAACCAGATAACCAACTTTCCGTAGAAAGCAGATATTTCATTTTATGATACAAATTTCTGCTTATGATATCTATTTTCGAAAGTTGGTTATCTAACCAACTTTCCCGGAAAGTAGATATTTCCTCATTTTTATGCAAATTTCTGTTTTCAGATAACGATGGGGAAAGTTGGTTATCTAACCAACTTTCGCGGAAAGCAGATATTTCATTTTTGCGGATACAAATTTCCTGTTTATGATAATCTATTTTCGAAAGTTGGTTATTCAACCCCAACTTTCAAGTGAAAGTAGATATTTTCCCATTCTTATGATACAAATTTCCCGCTTTCTATGATATCTATTTTCGGCAAATTTGGTTATTCAACCAACTTTCCTGAAAGTAGATATTTCCTCATTTTGTGATGCACCTTTGTCTATGATAATCTATTTTCGGTGTGGTTATTCATTAACTTTGAGAAAGCAGTAGATATTTCCAGTCTTGCGATACAAATTTCCTGCTTATGATAATCTATTTTCAGCAAATTTCCATACTAACCAACTTTCCCGGAAAGTAGATATTTCCTTATGATACAAATTTCCTGTTTTCTATGATAATCATTTCGGCAAATTTGGTTATCTAACCAACTTTCCTGAAGTAGATATTTCCCATTTTATGATACAAATTTCCGTTTTCTCGATAGAGCTCTATTTTCGGCAAAATTTGGTTATTCTTAACCAACTTTCCTGGAAAGTGCAGATATTTCTATTTTTGTGATACAAATTTCGTTTCTATGAGATAATCTACTTCCCAAAATTAGGGTAATATTTCCCTAGTAACAGAATCTACTCTCAAAGTCGATAATCTAATTTCCGGTACCAAAATCTTCGGAAACGCAGGACAACCAACTTTCCGTGAAAGTAGAAAGATATTTCCCATTTTATGATACAAATTTCTGCCTTTATGATAATCTATTTTCGAAAGTTGGTTATCTAACCAACTTCGCGGAAAGTGCAGATATTTCATTCTTTATGATACAAATTTCGCTTTCTATGATAATCTACTCTCGAACAGTCGATAATCTATTTTCCGGAAGAGTGGTAAAATTTGTTTTTCGGAAAGTAGATAACCAACTTTCTCGGAAAGTAGATATTTCCCATTTTTATGATACAAATTTCCGTTTCTATGATAATCTACTTCAAAAATTAGGTAATATTTCCCAAAAGTGATAATTCTACTTTCCTGAAAAGTCGATAATCTACTTCTCAGTAGAAAAATCTACGTTTTGGAAAGTAGATAACCAACTTTCTCGGAAAGTAGATATTTCATTTTTATGATCATATTTCGTTTTATGATAATCTATTTTGCAAAATTAGGTATATTTCCAAAAGTCGATAATCTACTCTCGAAATATAATCTATTTCCAAGAAAATTACTTTTCGGGGTAGATAACCAACTTTCGAAAGTAGATATTTCCATTTTTATGATAAATTTCCTGTTTTCTATGATAATCTACTGCAAAATTAGGTAATATTTCAAAAGGGATAATTTACTTCCCGAAATGATAATTTACTTTTCCGAAAGTAGAAAATTCACTTTTCGGGAAAGTAGATAACCAACTTTTCGGAAGTAGATATTTCATTTTTTTATGATACAAATTTCGTTTTCTATGATAATCTACTTCGCAAAATTAGGTTATATTTCCAAAAGTGATAATCATCCGAAAGTCGATAATTCACTTCGAGTAGGTCTACTTTTCGAAAGTAGATAACCAACTTTCTCGGAAAGTAGATATTTCCCATTTTTATGATACAAATTTCGTTTTCTATGATAATCTACTTTTGCAAAATTAGTAATAAAATGATAATCTATCGAAAGTCGATAATCTATTTTCGAAAGTGTTTTTCTACTTTCAGTAGATAACCAACTTTCTAAAGAGATTTCATTTAAAGATAAATTTCGTTTCTATATAATTCTTGCAAAATTAGTAATATTTCAAAAGTTGATAATCTACTTCCCTGAAAGTTTGATACTATTTCTGAAAGTAGAAAATCTACCGAAAGAGATAACCAACTTTCTCGAGTAGATATTTCCATTTTTATGATACAAATTTCGTTTTCTATGATAATCGACTTCGCAAAATTAGGTAATATTTCCCAAAAGGGATAATCTACTTCTCGAAAAGTGATAATCTACTTTCCCGGTAGAAAAATCTACTTTCGGAAAGTAGATAACCAACTTTTCGAGTAGATTTTCCATTTTTTATGATACAAATTTCCGTTTTCAGATAATCTACTTCCAAAATGAATATTTCTGTGGTGGATAATTTTACTTCAAAAGTCGATATCTATTTCTGAAAAGTAATCTATTCGAAAGTAATAACCAACTTTCTCGGAAAGTAGATATTTTATTTTTTAGATACAAATTCCTGTTTTATGATAATCTACTTTGGAAAATTAGGTAATATTCTAAAGTTGATAATTTACTTCCTGAAATGATAATCTACTTTCTGAAAAGTAGATTTTTCTACTTTCGGGAAGTAGATAACCAACTTTGTAGATATTCTATTTTTATGGTACAATTCATGATAACTACTTCGCAAAATTAGGTAATATTTCCCAAAAGTCGATAATCTATTTCCCCGAGGATAATCCATTTTAGTAGAAAATCTACTCTTCGTGATAACCAACCTTTCGGAAAGCAGTATTTCTATTTTTATGATACAAATTTCTGTTTTCTTGATAATCGACTTCGCATGTGTAATATTTCCCAAAAGTGGATAATTTACTTCCAAAAGTTTGATGATCTACTTTTCCTTAGTAGAAAACATTTTTTGAAAGTGATAACCAACTTTCGGAAAGTAGATATTTCCATTTTATGATACAAATTTCGTTTCTATGATAACTACTTCGCAAAATTAGTAATATTTCCCAAAAGTTGATAATTTACTTTGTCGATAATCATTTTCCTGAAGTAGAAAATCCATTTTTCGGAAAGTAGATAAACAACTTTCTGAAAGTAGATATTTCCATTTATGATACAAATTTCGTTTTCAGATAATCTACTTCGCAAATTAGGTAATATTTCCCAAAAGTCGATAACCCATTCTCGAAAAGTCGATAATCTACTTTCCCGAAAAGTAGAAAATTCTTTCTGAAAGTAAATCAACTTTCTGGAAAGTAGATATTTCATTTTTATGATACAAATTTCCGTTTTCTATGATAATTACTTGCAAAATTAGTAATATTTCCCGTGCGGATAATCTACTCTCGAAAAGTCGATAATCTACTTCTAAGTAGAAAACTTCTATTTTCGGGAAAGTAGATAACCAACTTTCTCGGAAAGTAGATATTTCCATTTTTAGATACAATTTTCCGCTTTTTCTTTGATAACTTTGCAAAATTAGGTAATTTTTCCCAAAAGTCGATAATCTACTTCGAAAAGTCGATAATCTACTTTCTCGAAAAGTAGATTTTTTACTTGAAAGATAACCAACTCGGTAGATATTTCCCAGATACAAATTTCCGTTTTCTATGATAATCTACTTGAAAATTAGGTAATTCCAAAAGTCGATAATCTACTTCCCGAAAAGTTGATAATCTACTTTCGAAAGTAGATTTTCTACTTACGAAAGTAGATAACCAACTTTCAAAAGTATATTTCCCATTTTTATGATACAAATTTCTGTTTTTAGATAATTCATCAAAATTAGGTAATATTTCCGTCGATAATCTACTTCGAAAGTCGAAAATCTACTTTGAAAGAGAAAATCTATTTCGGGAAAGTAGATAACAACTTTGAAAGTAGATATTTCCATTTTTGTGATACAAATTTCGTTTTCTATGATAATCACTTTTGCAAAATTAGGTAAATTTCCAAAAGTCGATAAACTACTTTGAAGTCGATAATTCTACTTTCCCGAAAAGTAGATTTTCTACTTTCGAAAGTAGATAACCAACTTCAGAAAGTAGATATTTATTTTTATGACAAATTTCCTGTTTTGCGATAATTTACTTGCAAAATTAGGTAATATTTCCCAAAAGTCGATAACCTATTTCCTGAACAGTCGATAATCTATTTTCCCGAAGAGTAGAAAATCTCATTTCGGGGAAAGTAGATAACCAACTTTCTCGAAAGTAGATATTTCCCATTTTTTATGATACAAATTTCCGCTGCATGATAATCTACTGCAAATTAGGTAATATTTCCCGTGGTGATAATTTATTTTCCCGAAAGTTGATAATCTACTTTTCCGAGTAGAAAATCTACGTTTCGGGAAAGTAGATAACCAACTTTCTCGGAAAGTAGATATTTCCATTTTGATACATATTTTCCTGTTTTCTATGATAATCTACTGCAAAATTAGGTATATTTCCAAAAGTCGATAATCTACTTTGAAATCGATAATCTACTTTCGAAATAGAAAATCTACTTTTGGAAAGTAGATAACCAACTTCGAAAGTAGATATTTCCATTTTTATGATACAATTTCTCGTTTTCTATGATAATCTACTTCGCAAAATTAGGTAATATTTCAAAAGTGATAATCTACTTCCCGAAAGTCGATAATCTATTTTCCTAGCAGAAAAAATCTACTTTTCAAAAAGTAGATAACCAACTTTCAGTAGATATTTCCCATTTTTATGATACAAATTTCTGTTTTATGATAATCTACTGCAAAATTAGGTAATATTTTCCCAAAGTGATAACCATTTCTCGAAATCGATAATTCACTTTCCCAGTAGAAAATCTACTTTTCGGAAGTAGATAACCAACTTCTCGGAAAGTAGATATTTCATTTTTTATATACAAATTTCCTTTATGATAATCTACTTTGCAAAATTAGGTAATATTTCCAAAAGTCGATAATCACTTCCTGAAATCGATAATCTACTTTCGAAAAGTAGATTTTCTACTTTCGAAAAGTAGATAACCAACTTTCTCGGAAAGTAGATATTTCATTTTAATGATACAAATTTCCGTTTTCTATGATAATCTACTTCGCAAAATTAGGTAATATTTCCCAAGTCGATAATCTACTTCCCGAAAGTCGATAATCTACTTTCCTTAAAAGTAGAAAATCTACCTTTCGGAAAGTAGATAACCAACTTTCTAAAAGTAGATATCATTTTTTATGATAAATTTCCCGTTTTATGATAATCGATTCGCAAAATTAGGTAATATTTCCCAAAAAGTGGATAATCTATTTCTCGAAAGTCGATGATCTACTTTCCGAAAAGTAGAAAATCTACTTTTCGGAAAGTAGATAATCAACTTTCTCAAAGTAGATATTTCCCATTTTTATGATACAATTTCGTTTTCTATGATAATCTACTTCGCAAAATTAGGTAATATTTCCCAAAAGTCGATAATCTACTTCCCGAAATCGATAATCTACTTTCTGAAAAGTAGAAAAATCTACTTTTCGAAAGTAGATAACCAACTTTCGAAAGTAGATATTTCCCATTTTTATGATACAAATTTCGTTTTCTATGATAATCTACTTCGCAAAATTAGGTAATATTTCCCAAAAGTCGATAACTTACTTCCCCGAAAAGTCGATAATCTACTTTCCTCAGTGAAAAATCTACTTTTCGGGAAAGTAGATAACCAACTTTCTCGGAAAGTAGATATTTCCCATTTTTTATGATACAAATTTCCCGTTTTCTATGATAATCTACTTTGCAAAATTAGGTAATATTTCCCAAAAAGTCGATAATCTACTTCCCGAAAAGTCGATAATCACAAATTCAACTTCTTTTTGTATTACAGGTCCAAGGAATAGATCCCACCAAAATCATCACCTCATTACTATGGGGTATATTGAAATACATGTAGTAGTTTTAATTACAGAATATATTAACAAACAAACAATAAAACAAATATATCAGTTATGTACAAAATTAAACACAAATTAAATCCGATCAAATAAATGACTAACTCGAGTGACAAAATAATGAAATATAAATATACTTATTTTTTAACAGATAACGGAGCTACTGTAGTGTGTGGTCTACGAGCTGGTGCTACTATAATATGTGGTCTACAGAGCTGGTGCCACTATAATGTGGTCACAGAGCTGGTGCTACTGTAGTGTGTGGTCTACAGAGCTGGTGCTACTGTAGTATGTGGTCTACAGAGCTGGTGCCACTATAATATGTGGGTCTACGGAGCTGGTGGCCTGTAGTATGTGGTGCAGAGCTGGTACCACTATAATGTGTTCACAGGAGCTGGTGCCACTATAATATGTGGTCTACAGAGCTGGTGCTACTGTAGTGTGGTCTACAGAGCTGGTGCCACTATAGTATGTGGTCACAGAGCTGGTGCCACTATAGTGGTCTACAGAGCTGGTGCCACTATAGTATGTGGTTCTACAGAGCTGGCGCAACTATAGTGTGGTCTACAGAGCTGGTGCCACTATAGTATGTGGTCCTAGAGCAGTGTGCCACTATAGTATGTGGTCTACAGACAGTATGTGGTCTACAGAGCTAGTGCCATGGTGTGTGGTCTGGACAGTGCCACTATAGTATGTGGTCTACAGAGCTGGTGCCACTATAGTATGTGGTCACAGAGCTGATGCCACTATAGTATGTGGCTCACAGAGCTGGTGCACTATAGTATGTGGTCTACAGAGCTGGCAACCATAGTATGTGGTCACAGAGCTGGTGCCACTATAGTATGTGGTCACAGAGCTGCTGACATAGTATGTGGTCTACAGAGCTGGTGCCACTATAGTATGTGGTCTGCAGAGCTGGTGCCACTATGGTATGTGGTCTACAGAGCTGGTGCCACTATAGTATGTGGTCTACAGAGCTGGTGCCACTATAGTATGTGGTCTACAGAGCTGATGCCACTATAGTATGTGGTCTACAGAGCTGGTGCCACTATGGTATGTGGTCACAGGAGCTGGTGCCACTATAGTAGGGTGGTGGAGCTGTGCTACTGTAGATTGGTCAGCCCTCCAACACGCCCCTGTTAGCCAAGTCATTTAGTGTTGTTGGTGGTGATGTAGCCTCCTGCCATCTGATGGTGGTGGTGGTGCCTCAGTCATCTGGTGGTGGCGCCTCAGTCATCTGTTGGTGGTGGTCACCTGTGGTGCGCAGTCATTTGGTGGTGGTGGTCACCTGGTGGTGGTGCCTCAGTCATCTGTTGGTGCCGCAGTCATCTGGTGGTGGTGGTCACCTGGTGGTGGTGCCTCAGTCATCTGTTGGTGGTGGTCATCTGGTGGTGGTGCCGCAGTCATTTGGTGTGGTGGTCACCTGGTGGTGTCACCTGGTGGTGGTGCCCTCAGTCATCTGTTGGTGGCCGCAGTCATCTGGTGGTAGGTCACCTGGGTGGGCGCAGCTGGTGGGGTGCCCAGTCATCTGGTGGATGGTCACCTGTGGTGGTGCCTCAGTCATCTGGTGGTGGTGGTCAACTGGTGGTGGTGCCTCAGTCATCTGTTGGTGGAGGTCACCTGGTGGTGGTGCCTAGTCATCTGTTGGTGGTGCCTCCATGTGGTGGTCACCTGGTGGTGGTGCCTCAGTCATCTGTTGGTGGTGCCAGTCATCTGGTGGTGGTGGTCACCTGGTGTGGTGCAGCAGCTGGTGGTGGTGCCGCAGCCTGGTGGTGGTAGGCCCAGCCATCTGTTGGTGGTGGTGGTGGTGCCTCAGTCATCTGTTGGTGGTGCCTCAGTCACCTGGTGGTGGTGCTCAGTCATCTGTTGGTGGTGCCCAGTCACCTGGGTGGTGCTTTAGTCATCTGTTGGAGTGGTGGTGCCTCAGTTATCTGTTGGTGGTGCCTCAGTCACCTGGGTGGTGCCTCAGTCATCTGTTGGTGGTGCCTCAGCATTGTGGTGGTGCCCCAGTCATCTGTTGGTGCTCAGTCATCTGTTGGTGGTGCCGCAGTCATCTGGTGGTGGTGGTCACCTGGTGGTGGTGCCCAGTCATCTGTTGGTGGTGCCTTAGTCATCTGGGGTGGTGGTCACCTGGTGGCCCAGTCATCTGGTGGTGGTGGTCACCTGGGGTGGTGCCTCAGTCATCTGGTGGTGGTGGTCACCTGGTGGTGGTGCCTGCAGTCATCTGTTGGTGGTGCCGCAGTCATCTGTTGGTGGTGCCGCAGTCATTTGGTGGTGGTACCTGTGGTGGTGCCTCAGCTCATCGTTGCGTGCCGCAGTCATCTTGTTGGTGGCGCAGTCATCTGTTGGGGTGCCTCAGTCATCTGGTGGTGGTGGTCACCTGTGGTGGTGCCTCAGTCATCTGTTGGTGGCGCAGTCATCTGGTGGTGGTGGTCACCTGGTGGTGTGCGTCAGCTTGTGTGGTGGTCACCTGGTGGTGGTGCCTCAGTCATCTGGGTGGGGTCATCTGGTGGTGGTGCCTCAGTCACCTGGTGTGGTGGTCACCTGGTGGTGCCTCAGTCATCTTGGTGGTGGTGGTCACCTGGTGGTGGTGCCGCAGTCATCTTGCAGGTGTGGTCACCTGGTGGTGCCGCAGTCATCTGGTGGTGGTGGTGGTCACCTGTGTGGGTGCCTCAGTCATCTGGTGGTGGTGGTCACCTGGTGGTGTGCCGCAGTCATCTGGTGGTGGTGGTGGTCACCTGGTGGTGGTGCCTCAGTCATCTGGTGGTGGTGTTCACCTGGTGGTGGTGCCTCAGTCATCTGGTGGTGGTGGTCACCTGGGTGGTGCTGCAGTCTGTTGGTGGTGCTCACTGGGTGGTGGTGGCTGGTGGTGGTGCCTCAGTCACCGGGGTGGTGCCTCAGTCATCTGGTGTGGTGGTCACCTGGTGGTGGTGCCTGTCATCTGCTGGTGGTGGTCACCTGGTGGTGGTGCCTCAGTCACCTGGTGGTGGTGCCTCAGTCATCTGGGGTGGTCACCTGGGTGGTGCCTCAGTCATCTGTTGGTGGTGCCTCAGTCACCTGGTTTGCTGGTAGGTGGTGGTCACCTGGTGGTGGTGCCCAGTCACCTGGTGGTGGTGCCTCAGTCATCTGGTGGTGGTGTCATTGTGGTGGTGCCTCAGTCATCTGTTGTGGTTCAGTCATCTGGGGGTGGTCACCTGTGGTGGTGCCTCAGTCACCTGGTGGTGTGCCTCGGTCATCTGTTGGTGGTGCCTCAGTCATCTGGTGGTGGTGGTCACCTGGAGTGGTGGTGCCTCAGCTCACTGGTGGTGGTGGTCACCTGGTGGTGGTGCCTCAGTCACCTGGTGGTGGTGCCTCGTCATCTGAGTGGTGGTGGTCACCTGGTGGTGGTGCCCAGCTTGTGTGATGGTGGTGTGCTTCGGTAGCCCATTGGTGGGGTGGTCACCTGGGTGTGGTGCCTCAGTCATGCCTGTGGTGGTGACTTAGTTATCTGGTGGTGGGTCACCTGGTGGTGGTGCCTCAGTCATCTGGTGGTGGTGGTCACCTGGTGGTGGTGCCGAGTCATCTGTTGGGTGCCTCAGTTATCTGGGGGTATGTGGTCTCAGTCACCTGGTGGTGGTGCCTCAGTCATCTGGTGGTGGAGTGGTGGTGCCTCAGTCATCTGTGGGGTCACCTGGTGGTGCCTCCAGTCATCTGGTGTGGTGGTCACCTGGTGGTGTGCCTCAGTCACTGCTGGTGGTGCCTCAGTCATCTGGTGGTGGTGTCACCTGGTGGTGGTGCCTCAGTCACCTGGTGGTGGTGCCTCAGTCATCTGGTGGTGGTGGTCACCTGGTGGTGGTGCCTCAGTCACCTCTGGTGCCTCAGTCATCTGGTGGTGGTGGTCACCTGGTGGGTGCCTCAGTCACCTGGGTGGTGTCAGCCTCTGTTGTCAGTTGTCTGGTGGTGGTGGTCACCTGGGGTGGTGCCTCAGTCATCTGGTGGTGGTGGTCACCTGGTGGTGGTGCCTGTCACCTGGTGGTGGTGCCTCAGTCATCTGGGGTGGTGGTCACCTGGTGGTGGTGCCTCAGTCATCTGGTGGTGGTGGTCACCTGGTGGTGGTGCCGCAGTCATCTGTTGGTGGTGGTCACCTGGTGGTGGTGCCTCAGTTATCTGGTGGTGGTGCACCCGGTGGTGGCCTCATTCCTGTGGTGGCCGCAGTCATCTGGTGTGTGGTCACCTGGTGGTGCCGCAGTCATCTGTTGGTGGTGGTCACCTGGTGGTGGTGCCTCAGTCATCTGTGTACCGTGCTCAGTTATCTGGTGGTGGTGCCGCAGTCATCTGGTGGTGGTGGTCACCTGGTGGTGGTGCCTCAGTCATCTGGTGGTGGTGCCTCAGTCATCTGGTGGTGGTGGTCACCTGGTGGTGGTGCCTCAGTCATCTGGTGGTGGTGGTCACCTGGGGCAGTCATTATCTGTGTTGGTGGTGGTCACCTGGTGGTGGTGCCTAGTCACCTGGTGGTGGTGCTGCAGTCATCTGGTGGTGGTGGTCACCTGGTGGTGTGCCTCAGTTATCTGTGGTGCGTGTCATCTGGTGTGTGGTCACCTGGTGGTGGGTCACCTTGGTGGTGCCTCAGTCATCTGTTGGTGGTGCCGCAGTCATCTGGTGGTGGTGGTCACCTGGTGGTGGTGCCTCAGTTATCTGGTGGTGGTGCCGCAGTCATCTGGTGGTGGTGGTCACCTGGTGGGTGGTCACCTAGTGGTGGTGCTCACATCAGTTGTTGGTGGTGCCAGTCATCTGGTGGTGGTGGTCACCTGGTGGTGGTGCCACATCTGGTGGTGGTGGTGGTCACCTGGTGGTGGTGCCTCAGTCATCTGGTGGTGTGGTGTGTAGCCTCTATTATCTGGGTGATGGTGGTGGTGGTGGTGATGTAGCCTCCTATCATCTGGTGTGGTGGTGATGTAGCTTTCTGTTACCTGGTGGTGGTGGTGATGTAGCCTCAGTCATCTGGTGGTGGTGGTGGTGGAGGTAGCCTTCTGTTACCTGGTGGTGGTGGTGATGTAGCCTTCTGTCATCTGGGTGGTGGTGATGTAGCCTTCTGCCATCTGTTGATGGTGGTGGTGATGTAGCTTTCTGTTACCTGGTGGTGGTAGTGATGTAGCCCTCAGTCATCTGTTGGTGGTGTGTGGTGAGGTAGCCTTTATCCTGGTATTGGTGGTGATGTAGCCTTCTCTCATCTGGTGGTGGTGGTGGTGGTGGTGAGGTAGCCTTCTGTCATCTGGTGTTGGTTGTGATGTAGCCTTCTCTCATCTGGTGGTGGTGGTGGTGGTGATGTAGCTCAGTCATCTGGTGGTGGTAGTGATGTAGCCTGTCATGTGGTGGTGGTGGTGCCTTAGTCATCTGTTGGTGGTGGTGATGTAGCCTCAGTCATCTGGTGGTAGGTGGTGGTGATGTAGCCTCCTGTCATCTGGTGGTGGTGGTGGTGGTGGTGATGCAACCCTTTGTCATCAGTCTGTCCCTTGTTCTTCACTGGTTAGATGATATAAATAATTTTAATGATAAATAGATAGGTTCACAGACTTACTAATTGGCAAAGCCATCAGATACTTATTTACAGTAGGGTCCTTTTGCTAGGTCTCTAATCAGTAATACTATGTCTACAGGAGAAATAATGAAAGTTTTCTGATCAATTTAACAATCATTACATTGCACTTGGACTAACCGAGGTTGGCAGATCACTTCTATAATATTTTTGTGGTTAATACAAACAGCTTCATCTGTTATGATTTTACTTTTAGCTATGAATTGTTTTACGCTATTACTGGTTTTGATGTGATTGGTAACTTGTTTCAGTCTTTTATAGCTGTGAAGAAGAAAGTGTTTTTGTGACAAAATTGATACAGTACAGTACAGTATGCAATTATGTTCCTCTCTAGTGCCCTGCCGGTTCATTATCCCTAATCCTTATAGAAATTTTGGTGTTAAATCAGTCTGCCAACCACCTATAGGGTTTCAGACTCAGTTGTTTCCTCTATCTGTCACACTTAACATTTTCAGTGATTGTGATTGACTCAGATAATGTGATCTCTTGCATTCATATCAAAAATAAACCTCTCCTTCCTTGTTTAAATAATTTTTAATTTGGCTTTTAGCTTCTGTGTTAAGGCAGAGTGTAATGATGATAAGAATAGTCTAAGTGACTTTGTATGAGTGCCAAGCAAAGGGTTGCTATGGTCAGCTGAGACATTTGGCATTTCTATAAACAAATTGTTGATCCTAACATTAGTTTTACTTATTATATCGTCTCTTAATTTCACCTTGAAGAAAGTCAAGAGTTAGTCGGGTATTTCCTCAGTTTACAGTTGAGATGATTATTGCATGTAGTTAAACTCCCCAAGTCGGATGTCCTCTGAAATACCAATGCAGATGCTGAGTTGTAATTGGCCTCTACAAAACCTGGGCAGTACTCAAATTCTGAATCTTGACTCTATAGTACTAAAATATCCTTTTACTGAACTAGGTGGGTAGCATCCAGCTACTTCAGCCATAGGCCCATAGGTAGTTATATTTATTTCTGTAATGATGCTTACTCATGTCCTTATGTGTACTAATGAAACAAAGCTGATATTCTTCAGAAACTGAGGAACTAAAATGTGTTCATGTTCATTGGTTAGATCATTTCCTAAACCAACAAGACCTAGGATCACAGATTGGCCTTGGCACTATGCAAGCTTTACATTGCTCACTAACTTCTTGAAATAAACCCTAGAAGGTTTAGATGAAATTGGACTCAAAAGCAAGGAGACCTGCCTGATGTAGACTATAAATATGTGAATAAGAGGAAAAAACAAGTCAGTGATGGTGATGCAGCAAATGATGATGACAGACTTTCTCCAAGAGACAAATTTTGAGTAAAATCCTTTATTCCCATGATGGATGCCCTTGAAATCAGTGTGTAAAAAATTATACAGTACCCTGTACCAATAATTTTGCAAAAATATAGAAATTTTAGTTGATTTTGAAGAAGAAAGATTGTGTGACAGTTAAAGTTTCTGATGAAAGACTATCCTGTAATGTGATGTTATGTTGGGAAGTGGAGGACTTTCATGTTTATACCAATAAAAATTATTCTAATAAAGGATATTTATGCTAGGACATCTATCAAGTCGTCTTCCAAGATAAGATTCATTGAGCTTCCTTATGCAGACAATATTGTGGCCACTTTTTGGTCTAATAGTAACAAACTGCTCAGGAGAAAGGTAAATTCTGCTGGAGGATTAAAATGAACTATGGACATCAATGCTGTGAATAGAAAGTGAAAATTTTGTGGCTTATCATTGGACGACTTCATCCATGACTTTGCTCTTGGAAACTATGAAGAAAATATTTTTAAACTTAAATGTTCAAACAGAAGAGACAGTGCCAGTCGCATTACTGCTTCCATTTACTAAGGGTGAAACTGTTTAATTTCTTTATATAATAGTAGGAGTAACCGGAGAACAGATTATCTCAACTGTTACTCAACTCCTGTGTGATGAATAACTTCTGTTACCAAAATTGTCACGTATACTTGGAGTACACTTGGGTAACTGTAAACTGTAGACTGGTCAACTTAAACTGGTCCTAGGGAAATTAAGAACCAAGCGGACTGTAAAGAACTGCAGAAGGACCTCTGTGGGCTCCAGGAATGGTCGAAGAAATGGCTGCTGAGATTAATACTGGTGACGGGTATGTACAGAGGCTTTTCCAACGGTAAGGAGGCGTATCATATGCCGTGGGGATGAAGAAACTGCACTAGTTGAGACTGTGTGTGAGAGGACTTTTGGTGTGTATGTTGACAATGAGCTGAAGTTCTCGGGCCATTGCGATAGAAGGTAAATCAGGCAAATAAATTATTGGGTCTTATAAGAAGGTCGTTCAGATATCTAGACGGTCCGTCAACGATCTTCAGGGGTGGAATTGCTTCCCCATCTGGGTACTGTCACCCCATCTGGTCCCAGATATGCTAGGGACTGTCAATTGGTTGAAAATGTTCAAAGGAGGGCCACTAGGCTGGTGCCTGCACTTCAGCACCTCAGCTACCGCAGGGAATTGGGCCTGAACTTGCCTAGCTTATACTACAGACGGGCAAGGGGGGACCTAGTTGAGGAGTATAAGCATCTCAGGGGCTACCAGTTGGAGCTGGTGGACGCTCGCCCCTACAGGGTCGCTCAGGAATTTGAAGAGCCCGCAAGTCCAGGAAACCGCGAGGGCAAACTTTTTCTGGAGTGAGTTGTAAACTCTCGGTACAATCTACCAGAGAGTGTTGTGACGGCACCGAGTGTGAGGCTCTTTCAAGACAAGACAGTAACACTGAGCGGGTTCAGGTGCATTCAGGAGCCGGTGCATGCCCAGTATTTGCCAACAGTGCGTGACAGAGACGTGACCGATCGCCCAAGCGGCAAACCAGAGTCGATCAGTGGCGAAGAGGATAAAAGTAAAAGTAGACTGGGTCCTATTAAGATACACTTTGCCATCTACTGTATCCAATATCTTCTTTGTAACAGTATATAACACAGAAATGGGGAGAACATAATATCTCTACCTTTACCATCTGTTATATATATGTAACAACCTTCCTGGGTTGTCACCATTTGTAACAATCACTTGTGAAAGATGTTACCTTATATTGTAGACGTACTAAAATATAGATCAACGTTTATTGGGTCTTCAGTAACTTAATCCAATGGGTTCCATTTGTGTATTTATTATAAAAGGTTTCTATGTACACTTTCAAAAAGGATTATCACCGTAACTTAATCACTGTAGCTATGAGTGTTAAATGAGGACGGAGGCTATCTTAAAGTAGCTCTCCTAAAACACGTCCCATTGATGTGAGAGTGGGAGTGATCTTGAGTAAGGACCCTCGAGGGAAAACGAAAATACATCCGACGTCCTCCCTCGAGGAAAGACGGAAGCACATCAACGATGGCTATAAATAATGTCTTCCTCTCCTCAGGGTTACCAAACCACTGCCCTCAATAGGTGGCCAGGGAGCCGGATACTTATCCCTTAGCTCAACACTAAGTGACGAGACCTCCCATGGACACACCTTATCACGTGCTCTGAACATGAACCTCATAGCTAGTGGAAAGTTACATGGGATGATAGTTATACAAGTCTAATGTAATTAACCCACATTTATAAAAATACTTCTGCCTATAAGACAGGGGCTAATACAAGGGTTAATCTGTGCAATGTTTTATGTTAAAAGTCTTCAATTTCACATTTGCTAGTTAGGAAATCATAAAGTATTTTATAATACAAATAAGGCTTTTCCTAAGATGTATATGTTATTTAGATTATAAGTTGTTCATTGCCTCTTCGCCTATGTATACTGTACAGTATATGTAAATACATAGTATTATAAACAACCAAATTATTGACCTTTATGTTAGAATGTAATACATCCTTTCTCACTATTAAATACCTTATTTTTTTATGGTATGGAGCCTCTAAATCTTGGCATAGCTTAGGGCTTCAGCATGTCTTACTACAGCCCTCCATCTAGCACAGATTGTAGTGATTATATAGTTACTACAGTACAGTACAGTACAGTACAGTACAGTACAGTATAGTACAGTAAATTTAAGTTCAGTGTAATTAAGTTCGGCATAATACTGTACAGCACTGTACATATTTCTACTCTAATGTTAAGCATGTCAGACTAGCCAAAGTGCAGTGCCTCTCTCCACCCACCAAGGCTCCAGCAATCATATAGGAAAGTAAATGTCCTGGAGTGTTCAGTTGTTATTATGTTTTTAAAGGCTAATATCAAATGAAGACAATTTTTTAAAAGGTACTGGATACAGGGACGTGTACAGATGAGGTGTGTGTGTGTGTGTGTGTGTGTGTGTGTAAGATAGGTGTAAATATGGAGGAGAAAGTAAAGATGTCTAATAAATATGTTAAAGAAGAGGTATACTGCATGAACCAACCTTCTGGAAAACATGTAACAACACACAAGTGAACATACTGGACGTGGCATGCTATATGTTTTACCTTGATAAGAGATGAGTTTATCTTGGGCCACTGCAGGATGAGTGAAGGAAGTGGGTGAACTTTTGAGTTTCTCTAATACATCTTTGTTGGTCGGTCCACTCAGTCTACTTCCCCGACCTTGCCTTCCTCTGTCACAATAAAAAGTGAGTTAGTGAAATACTGTACAGGCATACCTCAGGGTACAGAAGCTTGAGTAATGGAAATTCACATTAAAGGAACTAAAAAAAAAATATGGAATAATCTTTGAGATACAGAGGAAAAACTTCCATTAGTTACTGGGACACTGCACAGTACAGTACTGGTATTGGTTTGCTCAGATCCCATGAAGAATCTCCACCGGTGCATGAATGACATTTCACTCCAATTTTCACTGATTATATTCGGGAATACTGTATTATGTTGGGGAAAAATATTAAAATGGGTGAAATCATGTGCTAACCTAACCAAGCCTAAGAAAACCTGACCTGACCTAACCAAGCCTAAGAAAACCTGACCTGACCTAACCTAATCTACCCTATATCTTAAATTGCCTATATCTAGAAAACTAAGCGTTTGCATAAGAAAATGAACAGAAGGAAAAGCATAAATCAGGTTACAAAACTGTGGTATAACTGCAGTTTCGGACAATATGGATCATGAGTTGACCAATGTGTTTTTCCGATTGATTATACAATTTTAAGACATCTTTTTATAACGTATCCCTCGCAAATTACTTAAATATACAGGAATCAGCATAGAAGAAAATTGTCTTAAAAATGTCTAAACAATCGGAAAACACATTGGTCAACTACTAGGGGTATTGGCCAAAACTCTCTTATAAAAAATCCTAATTACTTAACCACTGACGGTCACCAGCCGTACATTTGCCTTTGCTGCTTTATTAACTTTAGAAAATTAGTTACCAAAATTAAAATAAGGAAATACCTGTACCTGCTGTTTCCCATACACAGGTAACGTGGTACTGTAGTTGTGTATAAATTATAACTGGTAAAGGTGCTTCCAGGTAAATTTGTTTGTTTACTAATATTCTGGTTTCTGAGCGTGCGCAGTTCCTTTACTTTTATCTGTGTTAAAAACGTTTATGCATTAGGGAACATCTTTCTTTATGTATCCTCGACCTCGGTGCCCCAAATACCCTTCTGATTAGAAAGATGATCTTGGTCATGTTTTTACTTTTACTTTACTTTTATCCTCTTCATCACTGATCGGCTCGTTAGCTGCTTGGGCGGTCGGTCACGTCTCTGATACTCACTGATTGGCAATTACTGGGCATGCACTGGCTCCACATAAATCTGATCCTGCTCCAATGCTGGTCAAGTCTGGTCTTGAAATAAGAGCTCACAGCCTCACACTCGGTGCCGTTGTAGCGGACCAGAAGTTAAAACTGTCAAAGAAATAAAATTGTTTATTTTGTATTTCCCTTTTCAATCGTTTGAGTGTGTGTGTGTGTGTGTGTATGTAAGTATTGCTTCTAAATTTATTTTATTATGTAAGAGGCGCCATATAACACTTTTCAGATACAGTAAACATACTGCTAGGATATACAATACAATTGGCAGCGCATCTTAGCTAAACAAAACAATAACTTTTTTATCAGAAAACTTAGAAAATTGAAGCTAACTTAAACATGATCATAAATTTGCCAGAACAAAAACTCTCTACCTTAATAAGTATTATTTCATGCCAGAGTTTTGTGTTCAAATTGTCCCGAGTATACTGATGCTTTAACTAAAACTTACATTGATTTACTAGTCTTTAAGTTGTTCATTGTGATCCTCGTTACTGTAGCCTGTGCTATTATCCACATAACTGTCACTTTATCAATTATTTATACATAATTCCAGAAAGTAAACAATATCAGCTCTGCCTTGCGGTTCTAGTTCTGCTAAATCTATTAAATCCGAAACAAGATCTTCACTTTATTTACAGTCTGCTTCCTTTCTTATATATCGTCCGGAGATATTTATATTTAACTCTCTTCGTTATTGACTACTGATCGTGTCGCAATGCGGATCTGGGTTTTTTTCACTGTCCAGGAAAAAGTACAATGTTGGTAAGGAAGGCGGTGAGTGTAAAGGTGATCCTTCAGTACATATTACTAGATACGAGATTATAGTGTAGCGACAGCATCTATTTTGTGTGTGTGTCCAACAGAGAGAGAGTGTGAGTGTGTGTGTGTGTGTCCAACAGAGAGAGAGTGTGTGCGTGTGTGTGTGTGTGTTAAATTACCATAAATAATGTTATAAGTATTACATTTATAGATTCTCACATTCACGATTCATCGAAAATCTGGATCAAGGTTTGTTTACCAATACACAACAGGTCTCTAGGGGTTCGTGAGCTCCTTCCCGAATTTATTACTGTTATCGCTGCTATACTAACACGCGTGATGACACCATATATTGTTTTGTTTTTTCTTTTAAGGTACAATAATGTGTACGTGAGGGTAGTGGCCTCTCTTCCCTGTCTCGTTATCAGAGTTAATATTGAATACTATTGTCATTTTTCCAAGGTTTATTTTTTATTTATTTATTTTTTTCGTGGTGATGACTCAGCTGTTGTGTTATTCAGGAGGAGGGAGGGGGAGAGGCTAGTGGCGTGTCGTCTCCTCCTCAATGTGGTTATTATCGTCATCAACTCAACAAGAAGAACAACAACAAAAACATCAACAATAATTATAATAACACTGATAACTACAACAACAACAACTACAACAACTACTATAACAACTACAAGTACAACACAGGCAAAGGGGTTCTGAAAATCCTTTTGGGAATTCTGACTGACACAGTGTTCATACTTGGCCTGACACAGTGTTCATAGTTGGCCTGACACAGTGTTCATACTTGGCCTGACACAGTGTTCATACTTGGCCTGACACAGTGTTCATAGTTGGCCTGACACAGTGTTCATACTTGGCCTGACACAGTGTTCATACTTGGCCTGACACAGTGTTCATACTTGGCCTGACACAGTGTTCATACTTGGCCTGACACAGTGTTCATACTTGGCCTGACACAGTGTTCATACTTGGCCTGACACAGTGTTCATACTTGGCCTGACACAGTGTTCATACTTGGCCTGACACAGTGTTCATACTTGGCCTGACACAGTGTTCATACTTGGCCTGACACAGATAACATCAGCATCTCACGTAAACTATGTTGAACACACAACCATACACAATCAGTAACTAGATTCACAAGAGCTATACTACCATATTACATCACTATACCTTATACAGACAACTTCCTGTGTGTAGAAATATTTAAAAACAACGGTTATTTATCGTATTTTGACCAATTTTCTTGTTATATTGTCTTAAAGTATCATCTTACGACTTTTTTTCATATAATAAAGTAAATCTCATCAGGGTAATGTTAGACACGCGAAGGTAAACATCACCTGATTGGCTACTATCATGGGGGTGTAATGGCGACGAGAGTGTATATCTAAGACGTGATTGGTTGGGTTAGCAATAGGGGCGGAGTCAGAGATAGGTGAGGGGGGGTCCATGGCCATACCAGGTGCCACTCGCCCACTCGGTGCCACAGGAGGGGGTATAGTCTCCCGCCATGAAGTAAAGGTAAGGCTGTTGATTTCTGTTATATATCTGTTTACGGTATATTTTTCCTCATTTACTGTTTATTTTAATGTTTTTATTCATTACTATTAACGCTGTTTTTAATTATCTATGTTGTTTTCGTTGTTTACTGATTTCATTATTTACATTATTTACTGTTTACATTATACCTCCGAGGGTAGTTTACGTTGAGTGATGGAGAAGGAGGGGTGAGGGGTTGAAGGAGGGGTGAGGGGTTGAAGGAGGGGTGGGGAGTTGAAGGAGGAGTGAGGGGGTTGAAGGGGTGAGGTTGCTGAGGGGTGGGGGGGTTGGAAGGAGGGGTGAGGGGTTGAAGGAGGGTGGGGGTTGAAGGAGGGGTGAGGGGTTGAAGGGAGGAGTGAGGGGTTGAAGGGGGGGGGTGAGGGGTTGAAGGAGGGGTGGGGGTTGAAGGAGGGTGAGGGGTTGAAGGAGGGGTGGGGAGTTAGCTGATGGTGTGGCCTAGGTGGATGGTGTGTGGCCAAGGTGGATAGTGTGTGGCCAAGGTGGATGGAGTGTGGCCAATAGGTGGATGGTGTGTGGCCTAGGTGGATGGTATGCAGCCTAGGTGGATGGTGTGTGGCCAAGATGGATGGAGTGTGGCCAAGGTGGATGGTGTGACACAATTCAGCATCTAGAAACGTATTCACATTCTGTCTCTGCTGTGTATGTATGTATGTATGTATGTATGTACGTACGAGGTATGTATACATAATAGGTCGCCATAATGTGAACAATGTGTATATTAACTTATGTAAACAGACCTCTACATATGTGTGTACTCAATGTGCTTGTAATAATGTACATGTGTCCGTACTGTACCGGTATAGTATACAAGCTTGTAGGTGATGTATACATGAACACGACCATACACGTACACACAGGCATGCCAGGTGCTCGTGTACACAATCACAAATACATACATACATACATACATACATACATACATACATACATACATACATACATACATCGACTTGTGTTGAATGTAATGTACGCAAACGCCATCATACACATGTACACCGACGTGTTATATACTAATACATTTGTCAGGTCCACATGTATACACGAACACAAATACGTTCACAGTTATACGATTAGGTCATGTGCACATATATGAATGTACACATAGTTGCGTCATATGCGGATGTACAAGGCCACATGTGCACCACGAGGTCATGGAGGGTGTGTGTGTGTACAGCGTGTTGTTAGAAACGTCCATACGAGAACAAGAACACGCATGTACACAAGTATATATGAATCACGTACACACAAGAGAGCATTTACATAAGTGCAAGTGCTTGTCTGTCTGTCTGTCTTTCTGTCCGTGTGTCTGTCTGTCTTTCTGTCCGTCTGTCTGTCTGTCTGTCTGTCAATCTTCCTGTGCGTGTGTCTGTCTGTCTGTCTGTCTGTCTGTCCGTCTGTCTGTCTGTCTGTCCGTGTGTCTGTTTGTCTGTCTGTCTGTCCGTGTGTCTGTCTGTCTGTCTTCACGTCGTTCTGGTGTTCCGAGTCCATATATCGACCTCCTCACGCCCCCCCCCCTCCCCGCGATCACGTGAGGATTTTACACACACGATCTAGCTATTTTACCTGAAGATTAACCACTCTATCGCTACCTGGACGCGGGGGGGGAGGGGGGTACGTCAGTGTTAGGTTAGGTTTGGTTTGGTTTGGTTAGGTTAGGTCGATACATGCATACATACATACATACATACATACATACTGCACATACACCTCCTCCGCCGACTCAAGTCCCCTGGAGTTCCTTCGCCCGAGCTCCTCAGTGTTTACTCAACATTCATACTTCCCAAGCTCACCAATGCCTCCCCTACCTGGTCTTCCTCCCTAAATGCCACACAACGTAAACACCTAGAAAAAGTGCAAAAGAGGGCATGCAACTGTATATTTTCAGCCTTCCAGCTGCCATGCTCTTTCAATAAACCGCTAATTACTATTATTGCTATTATTATTATTATTATTATTATTATTATTATTATTATTATTATTATTATTACAAACATACTGTTGACCAAACTCTACAAGGACCTGTGGCCCCATCCACCACAGCTTGAGGGCCACCAAACAACCATCTTATTGCATTGCCGTAGCCATTTAGGTGTGTCACCTTGGTACTCTGACCTCATCACGCACCGCCAAGTGTTGTCGCTTCACAATATACTGTATATCAGAGGTTGTCACTCACCAGACACCTTTAATTGTTGTCACCGCAAAACTATGACACCACCTAACAGGGATGGCACTGGTAAGGGTGGCACTGGTAGGGGTGGCTCTTCATCAGCACGTGAGATGGGAGATACGAGAGAAGGTGATACAAAGATATGACACACACACATACACACACACACACACACACACACACACACATAATTTTTTGCTACTAACCATAAAATATGAATCAAGAAGACTTCACTCATACCTGACACTTGAAGGAAGGCGATCGATGTCGTTGGTGGGTAAGGGGTGAAGTGGGAGGGTGAGGGGGCTGAGGGGGGAGAAAGTACCAGGAAGTAGGGTTGAGACTAGAGAGGGGGTAGTGGTCAGGGTGAGGGATGAACGTGACAGTACCCGCCTAAAACACCAGACAGATTAAAGTTTATGTAATATGCTTGAACCTCAGGGTAGTTCTTAAGGGTGGCGAGGAAGGTAATGTGGCACTGTACCTGGTCTACAGTATGTCATTCCCTCATCTGTAAAGTCAGGTACATGGTTCACAGCTGGGTGGGTGTGTGTGGGGTGAGGTGTGTGTGGTGTGATGTGGGGGGGGTGGTGGTGGGTGTGAGTGGGATGAGCGCCAGAATGCATAGAGCTGTTCACACCTACCATGCAATGCAGCACATCAACATCACTAAATAATAAACATGCTATGCTGCAAAAAACGCAAGGCAGCACGAAGTACAAAATTGCAGCACCAAGCAGTATTACGCAGCACCAAGCAGTATTACGTAGCACCAAGCAGTATTACGAAGCACCAAACAGTATTACGTAGCACCAAGCAGTATTATGCAGCACCTAGCAGTATTATGCAGCGCCAAGCAGTATTATGCAGCACCAAGTAGTATTATGCAGCACCAAGCAGTATTATGCAGCACCAAGCAGTATTATGCAACACCAAGCAGTATTATGCAGCACCAAGCAGTATTACGTAGCACCAAGCAATATTATGCAGCACCAAGCAGTATTACGTAGCACCAAGCAGTATTATGTAGCACTAGAATAGGAGGTAGGTGAATCAGGTGAGGTAAGGGGGTCATGCAGCACCAGGGTAGAAGGTGGGAGGGAGGGAGGGAGTATTGATTGTGTAGGCACGACAACGCTACAACACCACCATCGTGTGTGTGGGGGAAGTGAGGAGAGGAGGCGAAGGGAGGGAAAGACGCGTAATATATCTCCCTTATGTTAAATCAGTGTTAATTGACGCGTATTGTCACCTTTATAAAGTTTATTCTGAACCTGAGGTGTTTTTTTCTGGTTCCAATAACAAATTCGGTCCGATTGGGGTCTAACTTACTCCCCCCGCTCCCCATCGAACCTTTTACGGCCGTGAGTTTGTAGGGGAATGAAGGTCACTGTACTATACCCCTGGTCAAGTTGTATTCTGGACCCCGATTCTACCTTTAATACTAGTGTTGTGTGTTACTTTGCATAGCGCTTGGTAGAATTCCCTTACCCTTGAGTCATTCAATAGTGAGAAACGTGGTGACTCCTTTTACACACACACACACACACACACACACACACACACACACACACACACAAACACAGATACACACCATGGTAACTACGTGTTTATTTTTCATCATGGCTGACCCAGAATCTAACCCAGTGTAGCAGTCGCCCACACAAAACCAAAACACGAATATAATGAACTGCTTATCGAGGTGAATTGATCCTGTGAACTATAAATAACAAGATGTTTATAAGTTACATATCTATAGCCTAATAATATGTACTGATGTTACATAGAATGAGGTTAAGGTTAGGTAATATGTGACACAGGAGATGTTTAGTTTAAGTGTTGTGTTTATACGTAGGAGTCAGAGTGAGTGTTGTGGTGTTGTAATGAGGGAGGAGGTGAGGATGGAGAGGAAGGAAGGAGGGAAGGAAGGAGGGAAGGGAGGGAGGCAAGAGGGAAGAGAGGAAGGCTAGAGGGAAGAAAGGGAGAGAAGGAAGGGAGGGAGGCAAGAGGAAAAGTCTGGTCTGCCATAAAAAAAAGAAAGAGAGATAGTTCACTTTACTGTCACGAAGCACAAGTCGAGGCAGACAAAAACCTCCCACCTTGTCAACACGTAACGAGGGACAGGTAAAACAGGTGATGACATAATATATAAGTACAGAGAACTGACACACGGTACAAGACACGAACATATGACAATTACACGACAATAATAAAATAGCAGAAATATATGGTCCTGACGTTCAAACATGTGACACAAGGATTTGACACCAACATAAAAAAATAAGGAGTCTGCAATAGGTCAGTTGGCCTGTGCATGGCAGCTCCTGTCGAGAGTTACTACCACTCTCTATCATCCATGAATCTATCCAGCCTCCTTTTAAAACTTCTCAGCGTTCTAGTACTTCCACAAAGTTGCTAAGCTCGTTCCACTCGTCTACCACCCTATTTGTGAACCAGTTTCTTCCTATCTCCCTCCTAAATCTAAACTTATCCAACTTAAATCTGTTGCTCCAAGTCCTATCCTGCTCGGATATTATAAGAACTTTATCTATATCTCCTCTATTGATTCCTTTCACCCACTTAAATACTTCTATCATATCTCCCCGCACTCTTCATCTTTCTAGGGGATGCAAGTTTAGTTTCTTTAATTTAACTTGATATGGAAGGTTTCTAAGTCCCGGAATCATTTTCGTCATTCTTCGCTGCACCGACTCCAGGGAATTGATATCCATTCTATAATAAGGTCACCAGAACTGAACCGCATAATCGAGGTGCGGCCTGACTAGCGCAAGATATAGTTGTAATATGACCTCCGCACTCTTATTACTTACTCTTCTAGATATAAAATATTACACAGATGTGACACAAGTACATGACACTAATACATGATACAGACGCGGGAGACCAGAAGGTGATCCCTGACCCACATTATTGTCAAGGTGACCCAAATCGTTAGTTCCATGGCAGTATCTACGTCACGCTCTCAGGGACTGTTGATGGACCAGGACGGAAGGGTGTGTGTGTGTGTGTGTGTGTGTGTGTGTGTGTGTGTGTGTGTGTGTGTGTGTGTGTGTGTGTGTGTGTGTGTGTGTGTGTGTTCCTCAGGGGTAGCGTATCATTTTCCCGTCTCCATATTAATCTCTCTCTCTCTCTCTCTAGATAATGTCTCCCTCTTTCTCACAAGTCTCTCTCTCTCTCTCTCTCACGTCCCCAGAGTGAGGCAGGATGGGGAGTGGTGCCAGCAAAGAAGGCCTGGAAGGCGAGCCCCTGGAGACGGTAGATGTCCACACCGGCGGCATCAACTGCATGTCACTTTCCGAGGACAGCTCCCTCCTGGTGACCGGCTCAGACGACAAGACCGTCCGTATGTGGAGCACCAAGACGGAGCCTATCGAGGACTTGGGTGTGTTGGAGTAAGTGTTGGAGTAGACCACTGCTTCACGTGTTGGAGTAGACCACTGCTTCACGTGTTGGAGTAGACCACTGCTTCACGTGTTGGAGTAGACCACTGCTTCACGTGTTGGAGTAGACCACTGCTTTACGTGTTGGAGAGACACCGCTTCACGTGTTGGGTAGACCACTGCTTCACGTGTTGGAGTAGACCACGCTTCACGTGTTGAGTAGACCTGCGTCGTGTTGGAGACCACCGTCACGTGTTGGAGTAGACCACTGCTTCACGTGTTGAGACCACTGCTTTACGTGAATAATTTAATCAAAGTTTATTTTTTTTTTGCACTGCCTAATGTATGTCAATCGATGTTGTTTCACTGTACAAATACCTGAAAAGAAAAAACAATGGTACCCCCTCCCCTGTAAGATGGTACACCTGTAGATTAGTTCAGACTACACTTGTTTAAATGTTGTTATACACTCTACAGCAGTAACACCAAGGGGATCATGGACCTGGGTGTTCTCACGTAAGTTTGCCGCAGAGGTTCTCTACACCTGTTGAGAACTTTATTAATATTTCCACACCTGTTGAGAACTTTATTAACATTTCCACACCTGTTGAGAACTTTATTAATATTTCCATACCTGTTGAGAACTTTATTAATATTTCCACACCTGTTGAGAACTTTATTAATATTTCCACACCTGTTGAGAACTTTATTAACATTTCCACACCTGTTGAGAACTTTATTAACATTTCCACACCTGTTGAGAACTTTATTAATATTTCCACACCTGTTGAGACCTTTATTAACATTTCCACACCTGTTGAGAACTTTATTAACATTTCCACACCTGTTGTTTGGACTCTTTTTAACACTATTACTACGTTTAAATATTTTTAAATTAACCTAACCTCAATTTTCTACATTTGTTTACTCATCATTTCTTAACTCCGGGTTATGTCGTGTTTCTACAGTTTGTTTTCCTATCACGTGTTAACTCCGGGTCATGTTACCTTTACCTCACTGAATGTGTTTGATAATTACCACAGTCTACGTCTGTTTATAGCAACGTGTTATTCTTGTTAATGTTGACATAGTCTGTTCTTGGTGATTTTGCCACAGTACACTTGTTTAACTTTGATAACATTGCCACACACTACACCTCACAACGCTGCCATACTCCACACTTGATTATGGCACAAGAAGACTCGCCCACATTACATACACGACACAACACACACACACACACATTGACACACACACACTCCCTCATCCTTGTGTTAAGTTGATCTAATTCTCACGTTGGTTCAAACTTTTATTATTATCAAACTTTATTTTTATTTTTTCTCGTGTGAACAGATTGTATTGTGTTTTTTATTGTTGCCATATTTTACGTCCCATAATTCTTGATTTTGCCATACTTTATAATTGTTAAAGTTACCATACTTTATACTTCTTGACGTTGCCATACTCTACAACCTAACCTATGCCTTCACTTCCCCACAGGCTACAAACTTTCTTCACGCAGTAGCCACAAATTTTCTCCAGGGGGCCACATATAAACACTGTACTTTCTCAATGGCCACAAATTATCCATCTATCTCCTCCAGGGGCCACATATAAACACTGTACTTTCTCAATGGCCACAAATTAAACTCCTTTCTCCTCCAGGGGCCACATATAAACACTGTACTTTCTCAATGGCCACAAATTAAACTCCTTTCTCCTCCAGGGCCACATATAAACACTGTACTTTCTCAATGGCCACAAATTAAACTCCTTTCCTCCAGGGCCACATATAAACACTGTACTTTCTCAATGGCCACAAATTATCCATCTATCTCCTCCAGGGGCCACATATAAACACTGTACTTTCTCAATGGCCAAAATTAAACTCCTTTTCTCCTTCAGGGGCCACATATAAACACTGTACTTTCTCAATAGCCACAATTTATCCATCTATCTCCTCCAGGGGCCACATATAAACACTGTACTTTCTCAATGGCCACAAATTATCCATCTATCTCCTCCAGGGGCCCACATATAAACACTGTACTTTCTCAATGGCCACAAATTAAACTCCTTTCTCCTCCAGGGGCCACATATAAACACTGTACTTTCTCAATGGCCACAAATTATCCATCTATCTTCTCCAGGGGCCACATATAAACACTGTACTTTCTCAATGGTCACAAATTAATTCCTTTCTCCTCCAGGGGCCACATATAAACACTGTACTTTCTCAATGGCCACAAATTATCCATCTATCTCCTCCAGGGGCCACATATAAACACTGTACTTTCTCAATGGCCACAAATTAAACTCCTTTCTCCTCCAGGGGCCACACGAGCTTCATCCAGTGCGCTGTCGTGTATGATACCTACGTCATCACGGGGTCTAAGGACACTACCATTAAGAGATGGGACATGGCAAGCGCTGACTGCGAGTTTACATATGAAGGTACGAAGAGGGGCGGATGTTTAGCTAAGTCTGTGTTCATATAATTCCGTTTTCTATAATCTTTCGATGGTATGTTTCGTTTGGGTTGTAAGCGTTCATAATTGCCCTTTTATATTATTTCAGCCTTTTTTATGATTTTTTCGGTCTATATTCCTCATAAGCATTCAGAGTTTTTTTATATATCAGAGTCAAAGATCATTGCTAGAGGTCATTCCGTTCTAGGAAGCTTAAGAAATTTAATATTAGGGCGTTCTATAAAAAAGATATCCTCAACCGATATTTCTGTTTTACTTTTTTTTTACCTTAACACACTAATGATCCAAAATTTACGTCACTAGCTTACTCTACCACCGTAACTATGGTTGTGTGTTAACTGTGAACCCTCCCACAGGTCACACGGGCCGCATTAACCGCCTCATCTGCACAGGAGAGTTTATCTTCAGTACGTCACATGACAAGACCGCACGGGCGTGGCTCTTTGATACTGAAGATGTGGATGACCCAACTGATGCCTGTATCCGTGTGCTAGAGGTATACTTTATTCTTCTTCTTTGTATCTTTATCTTTAATTTCATCTCTCTCTCTCTCTCTCTCTCTCTCTCTCTCATCAAATCAAGTAATAACATTGAGACAAATAGTAATATTATTAACTCTTAACTAAACACTAATGGGAAAGGATACTCGCTCTTTCCCATTCTCTCTCATCCATTGTAAAATTCTCTTTCCCCTCTCTTCCCCCATTATAACTCTCTCCCATTCTCTTTTCCCTCATTCTCTCTCCACCATCATCAATCTCTCACCCCTATTATAATTCTCCTCCATTCTCTCTCCCCACCCACCCAGGGACACACCAGTGTAGTATCACCTCTCATCTTCATCCCGGGTCATGATACGGGTATACCGGACGAGAATGGTCTTAACATCAACCCTGGGGATCTGATCGTGACTGCCAGCTTCGACAACACTGTCAAAGTTTGGTCCTTCGATACTGGGGCCTGTCTGAAGGTAGGGTGGTGTGAGGGGGTAGTGGTGAGGGGTAAGGGCAGGGTGGGAGTAAGGGGGAGTAGTGGTGAGGGGTAAGGGGAGGTGTGAGGAGTAAGGGGTAGTGGTGAGGGGTAAGGGGGTAGTGGTGAGGGGTAGTGGTGTGGGGTGAAGTGGTGGGGTAAGGGGGTAGGGGAGTAAGGAGTGGTGGTGGGTAGAGGGTAAGGGAGTAGTGGTGTGGGGAGTGGGGAATGGTGAGGGAGGGGTAGTGGTGTGGGGGAGTAGGGAGTGGTGGGAGGGGTGGGGGTAGTGGTGTGGGGAGGCCAGGGGAGTGGTGAGGGGTAAGGGGGTAGTAGTGAGGGAGTGTGAGACTGATAGGGGTAAGTGGTCAGGGTAGTAGTGGAGGGTAAGTGGTACAAATAGCCCTTCGAATATCTCCAGTTACGTATTTCAAAGTCAACTAAAATTACCATATTGTGAGTTATAGACTTTTAGTGACATTATTAAAGTGACAATTTACTCATAGTTATATTAATTATATACAATTTTAAAATAACTTAATATACCCTTAGCTATACTGTTATATTATCTTCTTAATTATGATGACTTACTGTAATAGTGTTGTAAACGACCAAAAACATACATCATTATTATCTTAGTAACCCCTACAACACTTCTCCGTACTCTACAGACCTTGAAGGGTCATAGAAAACCCATCACCTGTATGGACACTGATCCTAAAGGCCGCATCCTCTATACAGCGGGGCAAGACAGGTGTATAATCGCCTGGGACATTAACATGGGCAAAAAAATGAAGGTAAGTGTAATAGTACATACCATGGGGTTGCTGCTTTACACCTGTACTGTTCAATATACTAAATCTCCTGTTCAAAAAATCAATTACGAATCATCATTAAATTACCTTTTCGCTTCGTTTTTTTCTCTTGTTTGCCCCCCTTCATTTCTTCCTCCTTCATTGCCCTCTTCAGGTAGTTGAGGACGCACACACGGGAGCTATCCTGTACTTGAGGGTGGTGAACCGCTTGATGTACACGTCGGGGACAGACCACACGGCTAAGTGCTGGGTGAGGGAGGGCTTGGAGAACACCCGGACATACAAGGACCACACCGATAGCGTCGCCTGTGCCAAGTTCCATAACGGCATCTGTAAGTGATAGTCATGAGTTAAGACTGACAGACATTCACTAGAAATCCATTATATAACTTTACATTGATGCTATAACATATACTATATTTACCCCCCCACCCCCACACCCCCACACATACAGCCCTCTTACTAACGCTAATGTCTCCTGCAGTATACACAGTCTGCAATGATGGGTTCGTGAGGGCCTTCGACGCTAAGAGTGGCGCCCTCAAACGCAAGTACAAGGGCCATGAGAACGCTGTGACGTGTTTGACTGTGTGTGTCAACGAGTACGAGGGACAGGTCTACACGAGGCTCATGACAGGGGGTAATGACTCGACTGTGAGGGTGTGGAATGCTACTGATCTTAGGTGAGTGTACAACCTCTACTACCTCTACTGTTAAGTGTAGGTGAGTGTACAACCTCTACTACCTCTACTGTTAAGTGTAGGTGAGTGTACAACCTCTACTACCTCTACTGTTAAGTGTAGGTGAGTGTACGATCTCTACTGTTAAGTGTAGGTGAGTGTACGATCTCTATTGTATGGTGTAGGTGAGTGTACGATCTCTATTGTTAAGTGTAGGCGAGTGTACGATCTCTATAGTGCTATAATCAATATCTGTGCTTTGATTACCTCCTTGTGTCAGGGAAGACTTAGGTATCTAATAACTGTGCGGACTACGGGCTCAAAAACAACTACAGGTATACTGCAAAGAAATCATTTTTGATACAACCTGTTGATGTTTATTTGTTTTGTCATCCAGTTATGAAATCCCAACAATAATACCTGTTGATGTTCATTTGTTTTTGCCTTGGAGTGACGGGATCCAAACATACTACAACCTGTTGACGTTCATTTGTTTGTTTTTTCTCTTCCAGTGACAAAATCCCATTAATACAACAACCTGTAGACCGTGACTACACCAGAGTTCAGAGCAAACGCCTAGACGAACTCAACCAACACCTGGACGACTACATGCCCGACGATTCTCTGAACAAGTCGTCTGGGCAAACTGTTCCTGGTGGCATCAAGAACAATCTCGACGACTCAGATCTCAATATTATCGATGCTGACTAATTAAACTGTTTGTTGTCGACGAGGATAACAAGGCTGGTATAGTTGTTGTTAAGGATGTGTAGGGAAGGTTAATTCAAATCAGAAATAAGAATGAGGACAAGTCACGTAGGGTCGAATAAAGGAAGAGAAATAGAAGATAATGATATTGAATGACACACTACGAGGAATAAGCAACATCCCACTAGAAATTATAATGATAATGTAAATAGTGAAAATAATAATGATATTAAACAATTGAATAACTAAAGCAAATCATGATAGATAAGGATATAAATGATAATGTAACTAGTGAAGGAAATTACGATAATAATAATAATAATAATAATAATAATAATAATAATAATAATAATAATAATAATAATAATAATAATGCTTTGTAAATTATGTAAGTACAGTCCTATTAAGTAGAATGAAACGCTTTAGTTATACCATACAGTGCCTTAATACAGTGCATCTGTACATTGTAACCACACACCTGTACTTCATTAACCCTACCTGTAAATTACGAACTTTTTATGTGAGGTCACGAGAGGTCACCAATGTGTCCGCCAGGTGAGGTTACGGAGACACATGTTATATCAGATGTGTCGTTGACTATGTATCTTCGTCAACAGCTGGTAGGGTTATGTGTCATGTCGATATTGGTACTGTAGTAGGCTGGCCAGGATACATAGACTGATAGTGTGGTAGGATGGCCAGGATACATAGACTAACACTGTGGTAGGATGGCCAGGATACATAGACTAACACTGGTAGGCTGGCCAGGATACATAGACTGATAGTGTGGTAGGATGGCCAGGATACATAGACTAACACTGTGGTAGGATGGCCAGGATACATAGACTAACACTGTGGTAGGATGGCCAGGATACATAGACTGATACTGTGGTAGGATGGCCAGGATACATAGACTAACACTGGTAGGCTGGCCAGGATACATAGATCGCTTCATTTGTTACACCATGCTAGTCATCACAGAGGGACAGGAACTGATGTGTCTTGTATAGATGACCTGAAGAATAACCACCCCAGGTTATTTCACCTGAAGTCTTATTACCTAACCTAACCTAACCTAACCTAACCTAACCTAATTTAACCTAATTTAATCCAGTGAAACCTAATGTAACCTAACCTAATCTAAATTAACCCAACATAACCTAATCTAATCCACCAAGGTAGTACTAGGGTGGTTAATCTTTAAGTGAAATAAGCTGGGGTGTCTAATCCTCAGGTAATTCCATTATATACATATATTCAGTATATTATGACTCACTCATATAAATTAATTTGTATCATATTTTATCCATATATACATATACATATATTTTGAGTAAGATAATATTTATGCTCTCTAAATAAATCACTTTTAATTATTATTTGTTGTTTGTTTAAATATTTATACCGCTGATGTTTACTACCGAGTCAGAGTAACGTTATAAATTTTCCCGCAAAAACAGCTGACTAAACTTCCATTTGTATCTCCTTATTCATCAGACTTATATCTCTCTCTATCGTTATTACTGTCACCTCTTGTACTGGCTACTGTCCTATCATGGGCGTCCGCAAGATTTTTTCCATGGGGTAAGAAAACAGGACACGACCTGACATAACAGTTTATTAAAATATAATGATCAAATAAAATCGAGCTAGTTACTTTCAAGTATTGTATGATCAACAATATCACTTATCGGGATTATAACCAAATTATTGATCACTAAAATTATCATATGATTGACCTTAAGCATTAAAAACTAACGAAAATAATCTTTTGATATCATTAATCCTGATAATCTAGGGATGGCCAATGCTAGCTGTCTAAGACATGGCCACCTAAAGCGAGTGGCCATTAGGTATATAAGGTAAGTATAATACATGCTCAACCCCCAAAGTTCGACCCTAAGACATTAAGTCACACCCATAACTAACACGCAGTTAACCCCTTAGTTAAATCTCACCCCCATAAATCCCCGAGTATAGTTCACCCCTTAACATCCCATAGTTCACCGCCATAACTCACTATCACAATGGTGACTTGTTCAGAACATTAGCAGTGTACTTTCAATGGAAAATAAATACTGCAGGCGGCACTTATTAGCTTCAAATCGACTAATCGCGTCTTCAGTGAAGGCTTTCTTTCTATCTACCATCTTCTGGCGATGCACGCTGAGCATGCACTGTTGCACAATCCAGACAAGCGTTCAGTTGACATTGTTGATCGAAGCCATGTGTTGGCACGTCTCAGGGTGCAGAATGACCGCTCTACCTCACAAGTAGAGGCAGGAAGTGTTAAGATCAGTAGGGGGCTTCTTGAATAGCAGGAAACATCATTCATCATCATCATTATTATTATTATTATTATTATTATTATTATTATTATTATTATTATTATTATTATTATTATTATTATTATTTATTATTATTATTATTATTATTATTATTATTATTATTATTATTATTAAAGTTACATTCGGCTGGTCTCTTTAATACTACGGTAACACCTTTAAACTCATTCAAAGTCATTTAATTCCCGTATTTAAAATCATTCATGAAACAGGTTATTTACGTCCATTTTCTCTGTTGTAATAAAAGAAAATGGAACTTGTATGTGGGTGGACTTCTTTACTTTTTTATTATGGTTGTAAGAGATATATATTTGCTTATCATATTTGACACTTATCGGCTTATTAGCCGTTTGGGCGGTTTATCCAGATAAAGCACTAAAATTGTCATAGGGTTGACCTTAAGCATTAAAAAATATCGAAAATAATTAAGTTGATATAATTAATCATGATAATCTAGGGGTGGCCAGTGCTAGCTGTCTGTCACGCTGGTGACTTATTCAAAACATTAGCTGTGTATTTTCAATGGTAAATAAATAATTCAGGCTGTGCTTATTAGCTCCAAAACGATGAATCATGTCTTCAGTGAAGTCTTTCTTCCGGTGCTACTATAGTATGCGGTCTACCGAGCTGGAGTTGGTCTACCGAGATATATACACTGTGTCCCGGTAAAAACAATTCCAACTCGGTAGATTGCACACTACAGTTGTACCTGCACGGTAGACCACATACTATAGTGGCATCTTTTTTTTATATTTAACACCTGGTGATGCACGCTAAGCATGCACAATCCAGACAAGCATTCAGTTAACACTGGGTCACAACTCAAGGCTGAAGAAGTCACAAGTCCAGAAAACTGTGAAGGCAAACTTTTTCGGAGTGAGAATTGTAAACTCTTGTAATAATCTGCCAGAGAGTTTTGTGACGGCACCGAGTGTGAGCTGTTTCAAGACCAGACTTGATTAACAGTGGAGCAAGTACAGATACATTCAGGAGCCGGTGCATGCCCAATACTTGTCAACAGTGCGTAACAGAGACGTGACCGACCTCCCAAACGGCTAACGAGCCGATCAATGGCGAAGAGGATAAAAGTAAAAGTAAATTCAAAGCTGATCTAAGCCATGTTAGTACAGTAAATACACTATTGTAACAACATTTTGCATATTATGAGATGTGGAACTCTCTGTTACAGTTAGGTTACGTTACGATAACGTTAACATTAGGTTTGGTTAGGTTAGGTTAAGTTATGTTAATTTAGGTTATATTAGTTTGAATTTGGTTAGTTTAGGTTAGGTTGGGTTAGGTGATTCGCCAAAATAAGAATAAAACGTAGGTCGTTACTTGACAGCAATGTAAGCAACCACCACAGCAGCCTTAATACACCTTGATCCTATAAACAACAAACAGCACAAACAATTAATGACATAACAAACAACAAGAACAACCTAAACAAACAATTGGTTGCCTGTAAACAATGGATATAGAGACCTTAACTTACCAAAACAATAACAATAACGTAAACATAATGACAAACAACAATAATAAACAACAGAAAAAAAACAAGCGAGAAAGAGAGCGAACCAAACAGTTGTCAACAGAACACGTAGACAAAATTGTGTGTCTCTAAGTGGTGTATGTGTGTGTGTGTGTGTGTGTGTGTGTGTGTGTATGTGTGTGTGTGTGTGTACATCTCTCTCTCTCTCTCCGTGCGTGGGTGTAAACAGACAAAAAGGTGATAACTCTCTCTCAGGCGGCGTTGCTACACACACACACACACACACACACATACATTTCCACATACACCCCGGGCCAGCCAGTAGTCTAACTCACGGTGTATCGCCGCCAACACCTCACACCACCATGAAGCGGTAAGAAGTGTCTGTATGTCTGTCTATCTGTCTATCTGTCTGTCTATCTGTCTGTCTATCTCTGTCTGTGTATACTTCCTTCTGTTTTCTCTGTTTTATTTTTCTGTTTTTTTCCGTCTCTTTTTTTCTCATTCTTTCTCTCTTATTTATTCGTTTGTATTATTTTTTACTGTCTTCTTTTTCTCTCTGTTTATCTCTCTTATTTATTCGCATGTATTGCTTCTCCCTGTCTCTTTTTTTCTTCTGTCCATCTATATCTCTTATTTATCTGTCTTCTCCTGTCTCTAAATCATTTTATCCTCTCTATCTATCTATCTATCTATCTATCTATCTATCTATCTATCTATCTCCTCCGCTTTCAATATCTTATTTACACATAACAAAACAGTCATCAAATCAACTAACTTCTACTAATTACGTATCTTCAACAAATAAGTAATCTCCTTCAATTAATTAATCAACCCAACAAATATAATTAATCGTTTCTATATATAATCACGAAAACATCACAGGGAAGAAAATATGTTAATTACCCCTTAAAAATAATTATTAAAGTAACCATAGAAAATGTACATAACATCAAGAATTTATAAGCGTCCGAAAGAGTTGTTACTGTTGACATAATTATATAATTGTACTATGATTTTTAATGTGTTGAAATACCAGGTAACTTTGATAGAAATACCAGGTAACTTTGATGAAAATAACAGGTGTTATGTGTCGTGGTGAACAGGTGTTGTGTGTCGGGATGAACAGGTGTTTATGTGTCGTGATGAACAGGTGTTATGTGTCGGGATGAACAGGTGTTTATGTGTCGGGATGAACAGGTGTTATGTGTCGGGATGAACAGGTGTTATGTGTCGTGGTGAACATGTGTTATGTGTCGGGATGGACATGTGTTATGTGTCGTGGTAAACAGGTGTTATGTGTCGTGGTGAACAGGTGTTATGTGTCGTGGTGAACAGGTGTTATATATCGTGGTGAACAGGTGTTATGTGTCGGGATGACAGGTGTTATGTGTCGTGGTAAACAGGTGTTATGTGTCGTGGTGAACGTGGTGAACAGGTGTTATGTGTCGTGGTGAACATGTGTTATGTGTCGGGATGGACATGTGTTATGTGTCGTGGTAAACAGGTGTTATGTGTCGTGGTGAACAGGTGTTATGTGTCGTGGTGAACAGGTGTTATATATCGTGGTGAACAGGTGTTATGTGTCGGGATGAACAGGTGTTATGTGTCGGGATGAACAGGTGTTATGTGTCGGGATGAACAGGTGTTATGTGTCGGGATGAACAGGTGGTTTGTGTCGTGATGAGCAGGTGTTAAGTACAGGTACAGCGGGATAGCAAATGGTTGAAAACTAGAAATTATGTATTGATTGAGGAAGGAAGGGAGGGAGGGAGGGAGAGGAAAGGGAGGAGAGGAAAGGGAGGGAAGAGGTGGGTATGAGAGGGAGGGAATTTGAGGCGTGTAAAAATGGCAAGACTTTTAAGAAAAATGACGTTTATTATTATTAGTTTTTAAGTACTAATTTATTGAGGCGTTGACACCCCCCATAGAGGGTGTTGTAGTTACCAGGAGTCGGCTGCCACAACAACATTGACCGGTATCAGCTGTTGGAGTCCTCTTTTGATCACACAGCCACATTGTATAGTACCTTACACTAAATAAGGACCATTACTTAATAACATCAACCTCCCTTTTTTTGTTAACTGGCCATAGAGGATTATATAAACCAGTAGTCCCCAACATTTTGAGTCTCTGGGCCACATTTATCATTGTAAATATAATAGAGGGCGCCAAAACTTGGGGTCTAACTGTACATTCAAGGAAAAAAATCATATATCGTACAGCTATTTGCAGTTTTAGACGTCTAACTGTAATAAGTTACATGCTTTTTATATTTACTCTTGGAATATACATTCTACCAAACAGGGAGGTACTACCGCCTGGGAAGATATTGGGGGCATAATGTGTTGTCTAATGGTAGACCCTGCTGCTATTTATTTGACCAAGTCCCAGGTTGCTGATCTGACTTTCTGCCTCATTTACACACCATTGCAGGTTTCAATTGTTTCTCTTACTTTGACAACACAACATACATACAGTATATCGTTTATCACTCTTGATATATATAATATATATATATATATATATATTTCATGTAAATCCACAATGAAAACGTGGATAAGATAATTTGATATCATTACGGCCGGAACAACGGAGTACCTTAGCTTTCGTCTTTATTCAAGACATCTAAGGTACTCCGTTGTTTCCATTTTCCCGTGTGATTTTATCAAGATATATATATGTATATATATATATATATATATATATATATATATATATATATATATATATATATATATATATATATATTTCATGTAAATCCACAATGAAAACGTGGATAAGATAAATCTTGAATAAAGAGACGAAAGCTAAGGTACTCCGTTGTTTCCATTTTCCCGTGTGATTTTATCAAGATATATATATATATATATATATATATATATATATATATATATATATATATATATATATATATATATATATATATATATATATATATATATATATATATATCCACGTCAGGGTCATGTTCTTTCTCTCTTCATCATAGTGGGTGTGGACACCGGCCCCGCCCCGCAGCATGCTATCTCCTCTACCTCCCTCGACCACAATAATATACCCCTCATTCACCTGGACATGCAATAGACATCTCCCAACCACTGACCTTGCAACATACCTTTCCCCGCCCCGTGGACATGCAATATATTTCTCCCCGCCCACTTGGTCTTGCAACATACTCAAGGTAGCTGTTAACGTGTCTACAGGAGGAAGTAAAAGAAGCAGCAGCGGTGGCGGGCAGCAGCAAGTACAGCCGCTACAGCACCACCAGGAGGGAGGACCAGCAACACCAGCAGCAGGAAGGAACAGCAACAGGATGGGAGGTGGCAGCAGCAAGAACAAGACTAAGGGTCACCTGCTGGACACACTACATGACCATGACGGGAGCATCACCTGCATGACGCTCTCTGAGGACGGCTCCCTCCTGGTGACGGGGTCCTACGACATGACGGCCAAGATGTGGAGTACTATGAGTGAACCCACCGAGTGTCTTGGTGTACTCAAGTACGTGAACACTCTTACTTCAGGTATTTAATACCTACCCACCCCCACCTGACCGAACCTTACCTTACCTAACTCACGCTAACCTAACCTAACCTAACCTAACCTAACCTATCTTAACCTATCTTAGCCTAACCACATCATTAAATACGGTGCACCTCCCCTTAAAACCACGTCTCTTAGCACTGTTTATCTACCTATGAACCACGAGCCACGCGAGAGGTTGCGAGACTCAGTAACACATTACTTGGTTACACTGCACAAAAAACACACACAAGACTCAGTAAACTTAACTCACGTTCTAATAACTCCTGAGAAACCCCGGTACACACAACAACCACGATCAATACCAGTAATGTTTATGACCTTCTCGTCAGTAGAAGATGGAAACAGTACCACCTGGCCCTCCCTTCCTTACCCTCCCTGGCATTCCCTGATCCTCTCTAACCCCCCTTGACCCTCTTTGGCATTCACTGACACTCCCTGACATTCCTTGACACTCCCTGGCACTTCCTGGCACTATACTCACTGGGTATCTTCAACAGGAGCCACACTAACCATCCCTGGCACCTCTTGACCCTCCCTGGCACCCTCTAACCATCCCGGGCACCCCCTAACCATCCCGGGCACCCCCTGACCCTCCCTGGCACCCCTGACCCTCCCTGGCACCCCTAACCTCCCTGGCACCCCCTTGACCTCCTGGCCCTCTGACCCTCCTGGCACCCCTTGGCCCTTCCTGGCACCCCTAACCATCCCTGGCACCCCTGACCTCCTGGCACTCCCTGACCTCCCCTGACACCCTTGACCCTCTGGCTGACTCCTTGACCCCTGCAGCCCTTGACCCCCCCACCTCTCCCTGGCACCCCCTAACCTCCTGCACCCCTGACCCTCCCTGGCACCCCTTGACCTCCCTGGCACTCTTGACCCTCCCTGACCCTCCCTGGCACCCCTTGACCTCCCTGGCACCCCTAACATCCCCTGCACCCCCCTGACCCTCCTGGCACCCCCTTGACTCCCTGACCTCTGCCTCCCTGACACCCCTTGACCCTCCCTGGCACCCCTTGACCCTCCCTGACACCCCTTGACCCTCCCTGGCACCCCTTGACCCTCCCTGACACCCCTTGACCCTCCCTGGCACCCCTTGACTATCCCTGACACTCATTGACCCTCCCTGGCACTCCCTGGCACTATACACACCGGGTTATCTTCAACAGGGGCCACACTGGCAGGATCTGGTGTGTGACCATGAAAGGCACCTTCGTGTTTACGGGTTCTGAGGACAAGACCATTCGGAAGTGGGATATGTGTACCTCCGATTGTCTCTTTACCTACAGTGGTGAGTTTTACTAAGACATGTGCAACTCTTATTGGGTCATGTGCACGTCTGATTGGGTCATGTGCACATCTGATTGGGTCATGTGCACGTCTGATTGGGTCATGTACACCGAACACAATTAACACCAGGTAACGCACTACACCACCAGGTAACGCACTACACCACCAGGTAACGCACTACACCACCAGGTCACGCATGACACCACCAAGTAACGCTCTACACCACCAGGTAACGTACTACACCACCAGGTTACGCTCTACACCACCAGGTAACGCACTACACCACCAGGTAACGCTCTACACCACCAGGTAACGCTCTACACCACCAGGTAACGCACTGCACCACCAGGTAACGCACTACACCACCAGGTAACGCACTACACCACCAGGTAACGCACTACACCACCAGGTAACGCCTCTACACCACCAGGCAACGCACCTACCACCAGGTAACGCACTACACCACCAGGTAACGCACTACACCACCAGGTAACGCACTACACCACCAGGTAACGCACTACACCACCAGGTAACGCTCTACACCACCAGGTAACGCACTACACCACCAGGTAACGCACTACACCACCAGGTAACGCATAACACTCTCCCTCAGGACACGTGCAACAGGTTCATCGAATTATCTGCTCAGGGGACTTCATGTTCAGTACTTCCTATGACAAGACGGCCAGGGTGTGGGACCTTCACGCCGACGATGTTATGGAATCAGAGGAAGCCTGCGTCAGGATCCTTGAGGTGAGGAATGACCTCACTAACTTGACTCTCTCTCTCTCTCTCTCTCTCTCTCTCTCTCTCTGTTTATCTCTCTAGAAATTGGATATAAAATGAGATACCTTCTTTTTTTTAACAGTAATATCACCATAGTTCATTATATCCATTAATAATACCATAATACACCATCATTATTATTATCAGCACCATCACCAGCATCATCCTTACTGTCATCACCATTATCACCACCACCCCCTCCACCACCACCATCACCACTACTAACACCACTACTACCACAGGGTCACCAAATGGCTATATATCCCATCATCTTCATACCTGGCGACGATACCGGAGGCCTGAACGAGGAAGGACTACACATTAACCCAAGGGACTTGGTCATCACGGGCAGTACGGACACCACCGCCCGTTCCTGGTCCTTGGATATGGGAATCTGTATAAAGGTGAGGTTGACGGTGGTGTTGGGGTGGGTTGGTGCTAGGGTGGGGTGGGGTTGGGGTGCGTATGCTAGGGTGGGTTGGGGTAGTGTTAGCGTGGGTTGTGTAGTGTTATGGCGTGGGTTGGGGGTAGTGTTAGCGTGGGTGGGGTAGCTAGGGTGGTTGGGGTAGCGTTGGGGTGGGTTGGGGTAGTGTTAGCGTGGGTTGGGGTAGTGTTAGCGTGGGTTGGGGGAAGTGTGAGGTTGACTAGTTTAATTAAGGCTCAAGACTTCTTCCTATAACACTTAAGCAACACACTAATACGAATGTTTCCTACAGACGTTCAAGCAACACAGAGGGTCAGTGTCATGTATGGACACTGACCCAACGGGGAAGTTACTGTACACCGGCAGTGACGATTGTACTGTCAATGTGTGGGACATTAACAGTGGCCGATGTCTTAAGGTAAGTGATCTGGCCTCTCACACCTGTTTGACTCATACCCGACTAAATAACACCTCTTCAACTCACACCTGGCTATAACCTCTTTGACTCACACCTGGCTAACACCTCTTGACTCACACCTCTTTGATTCACACCTAGTTAAAACCTTTTGACTCACACCAGACGAAAAACCTGAATAACTCACACCTGTAACACCAGTCCCCCTCACCTCCCCTCCTCCTCCTCCTCCTCGCAGACTCTTGATGACCACAAAGGCTCGGTGACCTGCCTGAAGGTGGTGAATAAACTCCTGTACACCGGCAGTGCGGACTCAAAGGTCAAGTGCTGGGTGAGGGAGTTCGGTGACTGTACCCGCACCTACAAAATCAACAAGAGCGAAGGCGGTGTGGTGTGTTTCAAGTTCTACAGAGGTATATGTAAGTTTGACTCACTGGACTAGTATCAGTTTTTTTTTCCGTAAAGCGAAACATTGTTATTGTTTTGGGGATTTTTAACAGGGCTTTAATAACCTAACCTAACCTAATCTAATCTAACCATGAAATTACTTTAACACACTTCCTGGGTGGCTACAGTGTTCGTCGGCTACACAGACCACTCAGCCCGCGCCTACGATGCCAAGAGTGGATCTATGAAGAGAGATTACCGCGGCCACACTGACTCCATTAACTGCCTGACCGTGGCTGGTAATAAGCTGTACACGGCCAGCTCTGACGGCTCCCTCAGGGTATGGGACGCCTCCAAAGTCAGGTAAGATGAACATACTATCTATAAGTGTACAAAGTGAGGGCATGAGTGTACACGTGTGATTCTAAACAGCACATAGGTTGTACAAGGGAGCGTATATGTAAAATTATGTTCGCTTGGAAGGAATGAATACACACATACGCAATCATGTATATTTTATGCTTGTTCCTGGATATATGCTCATCTTACGCATGTTCTAGATTATTTGTTATTTTACGCATGTTCTAGACTGTGTTACGCTTATTCCAGTATGTAAACATTGTCTTGTACTTCTGTCTGTCAGAATCTTATGTGATTTTACGTCGCTTAAACAAGAACTTATTTTGTCTTAAGTTGGGCTTCAAGATTTTATTGTCTTAGGTTGGCTTAGATAACTTACTTTATCTTAAGATGGGCTAAAAGTATTTAAGTTGCCTTATGATGCTTTAAAAAAACCAATCCAGTCTTAAAAAACAAAAAAAAACATCAGCGCATCTATCGGTAATAACTATTTGGTATTAAAGTCGAATTATATGATCGTGTTTCATCTAAAAGGTAAATAAGTTATTTCTGTTCACTTTCTATTTTACTTATCTACCTTAACTAAACTAATTGTTGTAATATTAAGTGCACTGTATAATCCTATGTGAATAATAATAATAATAATAATAATAATAATAATAATAATAATAATAATAAATGGTGTGTGTACAGTCGGGGACAAAAGTTCGCTTCCCTATATAAAACTGAGTCACTAGAATGAATCTTTGAACTGATTCACCCTGACTGTCATCTGGTGCGGGTGTTGTTTCATCTCATTTGGGGGTCGATACTGTTTCATTTTGGGCGGGAGCGAACTTTTGACCCTGTCGGTATTTATTTTCACATAAAGATAACGCTCCGAGTCTATTTTGAGTATATATATATATATTTTTTTAAATACGGTTAGGATAGGATAGACTAGGTTAGGTTAAGACGAAACTTACCTAACCTAATTTAACTTTTATTGAGGAAAAAACTAACTCAACCTAACCTAACCTGTATCTAGGACGAAATTAACATTACCTAACCTGTATTTAGCATAGAACTAGCGCTAGTATTAATTATTCTTTAACTGGAGATTCATATCTCTCATGGTTTCCACAAATGTTTTTTTTTTCACAGCCTTTACTAAACATTGTTACTATATTCACCTCATCTTAAACAAATTATTTATCTGTCAAAACAATCCTTCGCTCTGGCTTTCTTTTATAATATCTAAGTATGATAAATATTATTGGATTACCTGAAGATTATCACCCTAACTTAACCAAACCTAACCTAACCTAACCTAACTTAACCAAACCTAACCTAACCTCACAGATAGTGCTATGGTGGTTAATCATTAGGTGAAGTAAGCTGGGATGGTTAATCTAAAGGTGATCTATTTTGTTTGCCCTCTATTAAGCTTTGTATCCAGTTGTCTTCAGTTCGTCATGCTGTCACGTTTAGTTCCCTCCATAAAACAGTGCTGTAGTTCCCACCTCCTGTTTAATTCAAATCACCTTCCTAGCTGAGGGTCTTAAGTGTGTCCAGTCAGGCGGAGGAGAATTAGTGTAGGATGAAGGACTGTAGAGTGGTGTGTTCAGAGCCTGGAGCCTCCCTCTGTCTTGCAGTACAGACGACGAGCTCTTCGAGTTGGCGGTGGCCAAAGCCTCACGTAAAAGAACAGCTGTGAGTCCTATGGTTGGCGAGATGCGGTAAGTGAGTTTCCTCGACTCTCTTCTACGGTTAGGTAAGTCACCGTAATCGGACACTCTGTAACCGGACACACCGTAACCGGACTGACTTGATTTCGTCTGTGCTTGTGGGAATTCTTGAGACAGCGTAGGTCGAGGTGTGAATCGACATTAGATTTTACATGATTCAACGAGCAGTTGGTTGCACGTATTGTGGTTCTCTCTGTGCTGTCACGCCTTTCCTTAGCTGGTTAGTTGATTCCTTTACCTGGCTAGTTACCTCTTAATAAATAGCTGTCGAAGAATTTATGCCTTTCAGTGACCTCTACCTGCCTGTGACACTGACGAGGAAGAATCCAGCCTGATAATTGAGGATGATTTACGAGCACTTGATTTGCATGCTAGGAGAGTTATTTATTATCATTGCATTATCACCATGACTACCTTATCTAAAGAGGTAATACAGAAATTAGCTTTAATGTTTTTCTTGCAGTGATGAAACGACTTCTGAAGGGGACGACTCCGAGGAGGAAGAGAACAAGCCTATGGATCTGGATAAGTACCTCGACAAGTACCTGGGTGACGATGTGGACCCCGTGAGCAAACCTGAGGACTCCACACCTGTATAGAACCGTCAACCACACCTGTATAGAACCGTCAACCACACCTGTATAGAATCGTCAACCACACCTGTATAGAACCGTCAACCACACCTGTATAGAACCGTCAACCATACCTGTGTACAACTGTCAACCATACCTGTGTAGAACTGTCAACCATAGACACAACTTGCATAAAAGAACTGTCAATAATCCTTAATTTTTTTGGTGAAACCATGGAGAAATTTTACGAACGAAGGAAAGAGAGAAGACGAGGAAAGAAAGGAGGAATAGAATGACATTATAATAACAAAAACAATAAAATAAAGATTACAATTCTCAGTTTTCACATTTAAAAGAAAATAAACATTATGATTATCACCAACATTATCTTTTAACATCATCATTCATATTGTTCGTGTTTCTTAAGTCTGTGACGTCACCACCTGCCTCAGACTGTGTTGTAATGTTCAGTGTTAGAGAGTAACTATGTCCCTTTATATTCATCCACTATAACTGTGTCCATTAGATAAATATTCACTATATATATACATATTATATAATGACGACGACGTGCCTATACCACTTTTCATAAACACATACACTGTATTTTTGCATGCAGTCTGATAATAATGTATACCTAGCAATAAAATATTTGAATTATATTGTCTTTTTGTATATCTGAGAAAGAAAAAGATGTTTAGTCTCGTTTTAGATAAATAATGAAGAATTTGGGTACGAAAACGCTTGTGTTATGGTAGATGGGATAAAAACAAGTGACAATCGAGACTATAAATAATAAGGGACCCTTCATGTAAAGACCACCATGACCAAAACAATATTTACACTCACTAATAAATACACCAGTTATTCACTAAATCACCCACAGGTAAAAATAGTCTTACCAGTTCATAAATCAGATTTAAATAAGGAATTGCAGGGTGTTAAGGTGTTAGAATCTCAAGTCAGGAGTTTCATTTACAAGTACAGAAATCGAACACCCGAAATCCGACGAGTGGGGAGGGGAGGGAGGTGGGAGGGAGGTGGGAGGGAGAACAAGGGTGGGAGAGTACGGAGGAGGGGGAAAGGGAGGGTCGAGAGAAAGGGAGGGAAGAGGAAAGGAAGGAGGAGGATAGATTCTTAAAATATAATATGCTCTGGCAGGTAAATATGATCACGCGATATTGATTAATTTCTACAGCCATCTTAGAAATGGAGTCACCTGAAGATTAACCTCCCACCCCCAGCTTAACTCCCACCAGGTAGCGTTACGGTGTTTAATCGTCAGGTGAAATAAGCTTATGAGATTAATCTTCAGGTAAATCTTATAAAAAAACTGTGAGGTTAACAGCAAAGGTGTGGTGGTGTCAGCCGAGGGAGTGTGGTGATGGTGTCAGCCGAGGGAGTGTGGTGGTGGTGTCAGCCGAGGGAGTGTGGTGATGGTGTCAGCCGAGGGAGTGTGGTGATGGTGTCAGCCGAGGGAGTGTGGTGATGGTGCCAGCCGAGGGAGTGTGGTGGTGGTGTCAGCTGAGGGAGTGTGGTGGTGGTGCTGGGCGAGGGAGTGTGGTGGTGCTGTGCCGAGGGAGTGTGGTGGTGGTGTCACGAGGGAGGCATGGTGATGGTGTCAGCTGAGGGAGTGTGGGTGGGGTGGCCAGCCGAGGAGTGTGTGGGTGGGATGGTGTCAGCCGAGGAGGTGGTGGGGATGGTGTCAGCCGAGGAGGTGGTGGTGGTGGTGTAGCTGTGCCGAGGGAGTGTGGTGATGGTGTCAGCCAGAGGGAGTGTGGTGATGGTGGCCAGCTGAGGGAGTGTGGTGATGGTGTCAGCCGAGGGAGTGTGGTGGTGGTGTCAGCCGAGGGAGGTGGACAGGGGCCACGAGGGAGTGTGGTGATGGTGTCAGCCGAGGGAGTGTGGTGATGGTGTTAAATGAGGGGAGTGTGGTGGTGGTGGTGGTGGTGCCAGCTGAGGGAGTGTGGTGATGGTGGTGACGGTGTTAGCCGAGGGAGTGTGGTGCTGTAATGGTGGTAGTGGTGGTGTCAGCCCAGAGAGTGTAGTGGTGGTGGTGGTGGTGTCTGCTCTGGGGCAGTGTAGTGGTGGTAGTGGTGGTGTCAGCCCAACTACTGGGTGGTAGTGGTGATGTCAGCCCAGAGAGTGTAGTGGTGGTAGTGGTGGTGTCTGCCCAAGCAGTGTAGTGGTGGTAGTGGTGGTGTCAGCCCAAGTAGTGGTGGTAGTGGTGATGTCAGTCCAGGGAGTGTAGTGGTGGTAGTGGTGCAGTCAGCCCAGAGAGTGTAGTGATGATAGTGGTGTTAGTGGTGGTGTCAAACACGTCAGTACTACCACTGGGCCACCTGCCACCACCACACATACACACAGAGCGACAGTCCAGGTACTCAGTCATGCGAGGGGCGAGTAACAGTCTGTTCCTTCAGGCTACACAGTTACAGTCTATTTCTACAGCCTAGTTTACCAAGTTCCAGGTTAAGTGTAAGATCAACAGTCTAATTCTACAGTCAAATTTACAGTCTAACTCTACAGTCATACAGGTGAGTTTAGTTTACAGTTTAATTCAATTTCAAGTATTGAGAAGTGAGTGAGAAATCCAGTTCTTAACACCAGTCTACGCCAGTCTATGTCAGTCTATGTCAGTCTATTACCTCTCATGTAACCTGTCGTCATGTGATTGGTGATAGACAGGCGTGGGAATAATTGAGTTCGTGTGTGTGTGTGAGTGTGTGTGAGTGTGTGTGTGTGTGTGAGTGTGTGTGTGTGTGTGTGTGTGTGTGTGTGTGTGTTATGGTTACCGCGTCAGTAGTACCCACAACAACATTGATCCTCTCACCTCTGTGGACACCCAAGTATGGCCCCCTCCCTCACTCCCTTATACTTAATCTCCCTTATTTACATCTCTTACTCTCCCTTAATAACTCACTCTCCCTTAATATTTCCCTCTCCCTCACACTTACTCTCCCTTAATAACTCCCTCTCCCTTACTCACGTATTTAACTCATTTAATGACTCAAATGCGGTCGTTCACTCTCTTCATGACACATATACTGTAGACTCACGTGTGCTTACAGGTATGTCATACATGTGTGTTTATAGGTGTGTCATATACAGTAGACTCACGTGTGTTTACAAGTGTGGCATATAGACTCACGTGTGTTTACAGGTGTGTCATATAGACTCACGTGTGTTTACAGGTGTGTCATATATTTCATGAATTTTGTCATTAAATTTTATGAAACTTGAAATTTTGTTAAATCTATAATCGATATTTAGATGATAGTAAGTGTAAATAAATCATTTTATTTGATTAATTATAACAATGACGTATTTAGTGAGTGTGATGTTGTGTTTGTTTGTTTGTTTATTATTGCTTGTACACACACACACACACACACACACACACACACACACACACACACACACACACACACACACAAGATCTTTATGTTTTGGTGTGACCTAGCGACAGACTCCCCTCCCCTCCTAACCTCCTCCTCTCTCTCCCCCTCCTCCTTATGCCTCTTCCTCCCTTATCTCTCCGTCCTCTCCTTCCCTTTCACCTCCCTCCTACCCATCCTCATTATCTATCATCCCCTTCCCTTCCAATCCCCCTTACTTCTCCTCCTTTACTTCCCTTTTTCCTCTCCTTCCCCCTACTGGTGTGCTACCTGTTGCCTGTTGCGACAGGTAGTCACAGAGAGAGAGAGAGAGAGAGAGACTCCAAATATAACCTCTTTACCTTCTGCAGGAGTCACAACACCCCACGAGAAGAAGCAGCAGTACCAGCAGGAGGATACACACAGAGTAGCGAGAGAGAGAGAGGAAGGATGGGTAGCGGAATCACTAAAGAGTTGGGTAAGCTCCCTCTGGAGACCCTGTGTGACCACGACGGAGGCATCAACTGTATCGGCGCTTCTGACGATGAATCCCTCCTGGTGACGGGCTCTGAGGACAAGACTGCCAGGGTGTGGGCCATCGGGGGCAAAGAGACGGAGTGTATCGGTATTATAAAGTAAGTGTGTGTGTGTGTGTGTGTGTGTGTGTGTGTGTGTGTGTGTGTGTGTGTGTGTGTACCTCCTGATGCTGCTGCTGGTGTTGAGACATTAATACATTGTAACCTCCTCCAGGGGACACACGAGCTACATCACCTGCGTCACGGTTCACGACACCTTCGCCATTACCGGGTCTGCTGACAACACCTTGAGGAAGTGGGACATTATCGACTGTGATTGCTTGTACACCTATGAAGGTATTCTGTATGTTGATCTTTACCGTGTCAGTCATTACTCTCTATAGAAGGCTAAAGGTTGGAGAATAAATCGTGGTGAAGTTTACCTCCGAGATTATCATAAGGTATTGGCCAGTAGGGTTAAGAATGAGATAAGAAAAGCAAAGAGGAATAATGAACTGAAGATAGCAAGGGAGGCGAAGTCAAACCCTAAGGGATTCTTTCAAATCTATCAAACTAAAATACGAGAAAAGATTGGACCAATACAGTCAGATACCGACGAGCTAACGGATAACGACGGAGAAATGAGCAATAATCTGAACAGATATTTGTTAACAGTTTTCACCACCGAAAATTTAATCATGATACCGGAGGCACCGACTAGTGAAGAAAATAGATTAAGCGAGATAGTAGTGACTAGTAACGATGTTAGTAAGCAAATAGTCAAGTTAAAGCCTAATAAGTCACCATTTCCTTAGGAGATATTTGCCAGAGCATTACAGGAATGTAAGGAAGAGCTTAGTATGCCCTTAGCAAATTTGTTTAACATACCATTAAAAACGGGTGTAGTACCAGAATCCTGGAGAATAGCGAATGTAATAGCGATTTTCAAGAAGGGAGATAGATCACTATCCTCTAACTACCGTCCAATCAGTTTAACATCAATTGTAGGCAAATTCCTGGAAGCAATAATTTCAAAATCTATTCGAAATCACCTGGAGAAGCACAAGTTGATCAATGATTCCCAACATGGCTTCACAAGCGGGCGTTCATGTCTGACTAATCTATTAACATTCTTTTCAACTGTTTTCGAATCGGTGGACGACGGGCACGATTATGATGTGGTATATCTCGACTTTAGCAAAGACTTCGACAGAGTCCCCCACGAAAGACTAATGCGAAAAGTGGAGGCTCATGGCATTAAAGGTGATATTCTAAAATGGATTAGAGCAGGAAACAGGACAGGACAGGAAACAGTGAGTAAGCATTAACGGCACTAAATCCGATTGGAGTAACGTCACTAGTGGAGTACCTCAAAGCTCAGTACTTGGACCATTACTATTTATTGTATACATAAACGACATAGATATAGGCGTAGACAGCAACATAAGAAAATTTGCTGATGACACTAAAATAGGGTGTGTAATTAAATCTGACGAGAACTCCGCTAACTACCGGAAGATCTAAAAAAAAGATTTGCATAGTCTGAAAAATGGTAGATGAAATTTAATGTGGACAAATGTAAAGTACTTAGTTAGGAGATGTAAACAGAGAAACCAGACATCAGATGAACAACTTTGTTATAGAGAAATCCGACTGTGAGAAAGATTCAGGAGTAATGATAAGTTGGAATCTTAAACCAAGACAACAATGTGTATTTGCTCGAAACAAAGCTAACAAAGTACTTGAGTTCATACAAAGGAGTGTTAGTTACAAGACAAGCGAGGTTAACGTGCGTTTGTGAGACCTCACGTGGATTATGTCGCTCAGTTCTGGTCACCGTATTACAGAATGGATAGGAAATCCCGAGAAAGAATTCAGAGGAGAATGGAAAGTCAGGACTAAACAAAGGTGATATAACAAAGGTACTCAAACTATCCAACCAGGAGCGAACTCGTAGCAATGGTTTTAAATTAGAAAAATTTAGATTTAGGCGCGAGATAGATGAACACTGGTTTGAAAATATAGTAGAGGACGAGTGGAACAAGTTACCAAACATCATCATGAACTGGAACACGCTGGGTAGCTTCAAACATAGGTTGGATGGGTATATGAGCGATACGGGTTGGGTGTAAACGGGACTACCCAATATGGACCAATAGACCCGCTGCACTTTCCTCCATTCTTATGTTCCTGTGTTCTTATGTTCTTATCAATAATTACTCTCTATGTCACTTTACACTTATATCCACATCTACTCTCTACTTACTGTATATACATGTAAATCCTCACATAATAATTACGTTAACTTACACACATCCACAAATACTTCTTATGTCTACTTAAATACACACACAATCCACACACACTCCACACACAATCCACACACACTCCACACACACTCCACATAAAAACTAACTGTGTCAACAATACTCACAGCAACACAAATAATGAGTGAGGCAGCCAGCAGTCGTTAAGAAGAGATGATTGTCACTTTAATTTACCCAGTCTATAGGGTCCATAAGCTTGCGAGCTAGAGGGGTATATGTAACCAGCTTCTGCCAGGGTTTAGTCGACAAGAATGGTAGTCAAGTTTCCCTCGTAACTATTCAATAACATTACATATTAACACCACACTTTACACACATGATCACTGAATATTCCCGCGCCATTATTTTCAGCCATAACACCACAACGAGTCACACAAACACTAAATTATAGCCATACAAGAGTTAAGCATGGAACACTTTAGAAGCCAACGACGGTGCTGTCCTCTGCGTGTAAACAACATAACAGTGGAACTAAAAATTATACCCTTGTTGACGGTGCTGCCCTCTACGTGTAAACAACATAACAGTGGAACTAAAAATTATACCCTTGTTGACGGTGCTGCCCTCTACGTGTAAACATAACAGTGTGACTCAGAATGATACCCTAATTGACGTTACAATGTTAATACAACACTTTAATAACTAAGGTCTTAAAACCCGTAACTAAATCCAACAACCAATTGATAATTATGAGAAATAGAACTGTTTATGTTGATGTTATGATGTTATTAATGCACTTCAATAATCATAAGGTCTTTCAGTTGGTTGTTAAAGTTGTAATTACACTAGTTGTCCATTAATAATAAAGAAATATGAGATACAAATTTATTACCCACAGGTCATGTATCAACACCCACAGGTCACAGGGTCATGTATCATTACCCACAGGTCATGTATCAACACCCACAGGTCAAAAGGTCATGTATCATCACCCACAGGTCATGAATCACGCATCACCAGGGTGTTGTGTACGGGAGAATACTTAGTGAGCACCTCCCAGGACCACACCGCAAGAGCCTGGTACTTTGACGAAGATGATTTAGAGGAACACACCTCCAAGTCTGTCTGTATCAAGATCTTTGAGGTAAACATTGTCTCTCTCTGTCTCTCTCTCTCTCTCTCTCTCTCTCTCTCTCTATATATATATATATATCTCTCTCTCTCTCTCTCTCTCTCTCTCTTTCATTTTTCAGTAGCTGTGTATCTATATTTCACAGGGCCACAGTGACTATTAGTAGCATACACAGGGCCACAGGGTCACAGTAACCAAGCCCTAATGTTCCACAGGGCCACAGTAACCATACACCTAATGTTCCACAGGGCCACAGTAACCATACACCTAATGTTCCACAGGGCCACACTGCGGGTATCTACTGTCAAGTGATCATACCGGGAGTTCTTGACACCGAGATGGGCTCAGGTGATGTAATAATTACCGGGAGCCTCGACTGTACCGCTCGTTCATGGTCCTTTACTACCGGGAAGTGTTTGAAGGTGAGCTGTATCCCGGTGCCCAGTGTAAATACCCACAATACCCAAGGTTAGGTTAGGTTATAGTGTTAGGTTAGGTTACGTTACGTTATAGTGTTAGGTTAGGTTATGTTATAGTTTTAGGTTAGGTTACGTTATAGTGTTAGGTTAGGTAAGGTTAGGTTAGGTTATAGTGTTAGGTTAGGTTACGTTATAGTGTTAGGTTAGGTTATAGTGTTAGGTTAGGTTACGTTATAGTGTTAGGTTAGGTAAGGTTAGGTTAGGTTATAGTGTTAGGTTAGGTTACGTTATAGTGTTAGGTTAGGTAAGGTTAGGTTAGGTTATAGTGTTAGGTTAGGTAAGGTTAGGTTAGGTTATCGTGTTAGGTTAGGTTACGTTATAGTGTTAGGTTAGGTTACGTTATAGTGTTAGGTTAGGTTAGGTTATAGTGTTAGGTTAGGTTAGGTTAGGTTAGGATCCTAATTATAAGAAGTTACAAACGCCTGTCCTTCATTGTACCCATATGTACGGATTATATAATTATATACATGAACAGTTACTTTTAAATGCTTGTATTTCTTTTTCTGACCCAGAAATTTGAGGGCCACACAGAATGCGTTAGTTGCATGGCCACAGATGTAACGGGAAAAGTGTTGTATACAGGTGGTGCTGACAAGACCCTTCGTAGCTGGGACGTGGCCACAGCCGTCTGCTATAGGGTAAGTGGCCAACAAACTTCACCTGTTATAGGTTAAGTGGCCATAACATTCACCTGTTATAGGGTAAGTGGCCACATTCTTCACCTGCTATAGAAATACATGGCCACATCCCTCAATGCATTACATATTAATCACAGGTTTTCCCTACAGGTGTTTAAGGGTCACCTGGGTCAAATAGTGTGTATGGTGGTCCTCAAACAGCTGGTGTACAGTGGTGACGGAGTTGGTGAGGTGAAGTGTTGGGATGCTGGTTCGCCAGAGACTGTCACTATTAAGACTAAGGCGACTGAAGTGGGCCCCATGACCACCTTCTACGGTCACAAGAACACAGTCAATGCTATAAAGTTCCACCGTGGCTTGTGTAAGTCTGTGTTGAGTCTGTGTTGAGTCTGTGTTGCGTCTGTGTTACTTTTGTGTTGCTTTTGTGTTGCGTTCTGTGTTGCGTTCTGTGTTGAGTCTGTGTTGCGTCTGTGTTGCTCCTGTGTTGCTCCTGTGTTGAGTCTGTGTTGCGTCTGTATTGCGTCTGTGTTGCTCCTGTGTTGAGTCTGTGTTGAGTCTGTGTTGCGTCTGTGTTGAGTCTGTGTTGCGTCTGTGTTGAGTCTGTGTTGAGTGTGTATAACCCAAGTGTATTATTTTGTAGTGTTTCCCCTGCAATGTACAGCATAATGTGTACACCCTTTAATGTACAGTCCACCTTTTACAGTGTACAACCTTCTATCTGCAGTATACATCCATCCCCTACAGTATACAACCTTCCCCTACAGTATACAACCTTCCCCTACAGTATACAACCTTCCCCTACAGTATACACGGCCAGCAGCGACAACTACATCAGGGCCTTTGACGCTAAGACCTCAGAACCGCGAGCAATTTACGAGGGTCACAAAATTGGTGTTAACTGCATCATAATCTGCGCCTCTAAATTATACAGCGGCTCTACTGACACTACCCTCATTGTGTGGGGCCTGTCCAAACTCGGGTAAGCTAACTGTCTATCTGTGCCGTGTGTCTGTGGTTACATAGAAGGCTAGAGGATTAATATTTGAGGGAGAGATATGGGTCTGGAGGTATTGTATGGAGAGATGCCTGGGTTATGTTTATTTACGAAGACTGCTGGGTAATAATAATAATAATAACTAATAGTAATAATAAATAAGAATAATAGTAAATAATAATAATAATAATACTAATAATAACAATAAATAATAATAATAATAAACTGTTTTTACATCCTATATATATAATAAACTTTAGAGATTCTCCAAACATCATAAGATCCAGCCAACCAACCAATTAGTTCCTTACATCATTAACTTATACACATTGCTCTCTAGTATCAGACATAATATTTTATAATATTGTTTCAGTAACGAAAATGAAGAGGAAGCCAGCGACGATGATGATGGTGATAATGATAGCTCAAGCAGTGGTGACAGCTCAAGCAGTGATGACAGCTCAAGCAGTGGGAAGAAAGGCGTGAAACATATCGTATAGGTGGATAATGAATATGAAGAAGGAAGCACAGATGAAGGCAGGAGATATAGAGAAAAGAATTGACTCAGAAAATGGAAAGACCAAAATATAGTCAAAGTATTTAAGAGAAAATATTAAAAATAGAAAATTGACTGATGAGTTCTAGGTAGACTCAATCAGATTTAAATAATGACGACGATTGTGAACTCTGATTCCTTAAGTATAGTGATTTTGTGTTATATTAAGTTTATTATGGTTTAGTACACCTGTTCAATTCTCTTATACAGGGTGTCTCAAAAAAAGAATTAGAGGCTGTACGCTAACTGAATACTTGAACAACAATAACAACAACAACAACAACAACAACATCTCCTCAGTTGTTGTTGTTGTTGTTCTCCCACAAGTTGTAAAATAATTCTTCACGTCATCCACACGGGGAAATATGTAAGGTAATATTTATAGTACATATTATTTTTTGAGACACCCTGTTGTTTCAGTAATGTGTGATGCCTCATAGGATTTGTTGCTAGTCAGGGAAACCTATTCACTATACCTAACCTAACCTAACCTAACCTAACCTGGATAATATCACCAATAAATCCGGATTGTGAGTAAAAATCGTAATTGTGGAAAGAATTTAATCTGAGAATGTTCCTTTATTTTTTTTTTTTTAGTATTAGTGTTAAGGATGTATATTATTCTTAAGTTATTGAGGATTACAGAATTATAGAAGAATATATATGGTAATTAAGACCTTGTATTTATTATGGTGAAATTATTATAGTTACATTATACAGTTACGTATATAATGCTACATCAATTAAGTCTAGTATATTATAAACACTAAAATTATCAATTGCATTACTGTACAACTCACATTATTCCAAGTGTTCATCTAACATAAACAAGTGGTGACGTAAGACAATTGTGTGACGTAAGCAAAGTGTGACGTCACCAAATTGTATGACGTAAGCAAAGTGTGACGTCAGTAAATTGTATGACGTAAGTAAAGTGTGACGTCAACAAGTCCTCTGATCTCGTAACAAAAATTATCAAGTTCTAGTTTTGAGTTACATGATTTTCCGGATATTCGAGAACTTGGATTTTAGTTTCGGATACCGATAGCCTTAATAACTTAGTACTCTGGGAACTACTCTAGGTACTCTTGTTACTAGGCACTCATATGTCAGGTCAGGTCAGGTCAGGTCACAGTTATAGTGAAGGTTAATTCTTGTTATCATTCTAACTTGTTCTTTGTCGAATGTTTATTTTTTTCTGTAATATTTTAAGGTCTATTGGATCACCTGAAGATTAGACACCCCTAGCTTATTTTACCTGATGATTAAATGCCTTAACGATACCTGGGGGGTTTTAGGTTAGGTTAGGTTAAGTTAGGTTAGGTTAGATTAGGTTAGGTTAGGTTAGATAATCTTAAGGTGACATAAACTAGGGGTGTCTAATCTTCAGGTGATCCTATTGTTTATTCATTGATGTTAAAAAAAAAGATATATGTTTTATTTTCAAATTTATAGAACTATATATTTATCCTAATTAAAAATATAATAAGTAATATTAGTGAAAAAAAATACAACTGTAGTTTTATGAAGATATACATGACAACACTATATGACTCGTTCAGTATATAACTCATTAATAAACGGCAAAAACAAAATCTAAGTCGATGTGTTTTTGTATTTTTAGAAGACTTACCTAAGATCCTTGGTAAGTATTGATTTACTCCCAATACTTAGAGTAGGATTCACCTTTACGTCTGTTACCCACTAGGACTAGGTGAAGGTTGTTGATAAATAGTATTTGCGCGGGAAATGAGGAAGCATTGTGATTGGTTACTGATGAGTGATGTCACTGTATCGACGAAAGGAGATGGTGAACGAGGCGAGGAGAGGTTGTGATCCAGGCGAGGAGAGGTTGTGAGCCAGGCGAGGAGAGGTTGTGAGCCAGGCGAAGAGAGGTTGTGAGCCAGGCGAGGAGAGGTTGTGATCCAGGCGAGGAGAGGTTGTGAGCCAGGCGAGGAGAGGTTGTGAGCCAGGCGAGGAGGTTGTGAGCCAGGCGAGGAGAGGTTGTGAGCCAGGCGAGGTTGTGAGCCAGGCGAGGAGGTTGTGAGCCAGGCGAGCCAGGCGAGGTTGTGAGCCAGGCGAGGAGAGGTTGTGAGCCAGGCGAGGAGAGGTTGTGATCCAGGCGAGGAGGTTGTGAGCCAGGCGAGGTTGTGAGCCAGAGGTTGTGAGGCGAGGAGGTTGTGAGCCAGGCGAGGAGGTTGTGAGCCAGGCGAGGAGAGGTTGTGAGCCAGGCGAGGAGAGGTTGTGAGCCAGGCGAGGAGAGGTTGTGAGCCAGGCGAGGAGAGGTTGTGATCCAGGCGAAGAGAGGTTGTGATCCAGGCGAGGAGAGGTTGTGAGCCAGGCGAGGAGAGGTTGTGAGCCAGGCGAGGAGAGGTTGTGAGCCAGGCGTGGGGAGTATTAAGTATTCAGTGCGAAGTCATCAGTACATCTAGTAAGTCGTAGCCTGAAATCACTGAAGTAGCTCTGGAAGTCACCATGGTAGCTCCTGAAATCACCTAAATAGCTCCTGAAATCACCTAAGTAGCTCCTGAAGTCACCTAAATAGCTCTTGAAGTCAGCTAAGTAGCTCCTGAAGTCACCATTGTAGCTCCTGAAATCACCTAAATAGCTCCTGAAGTCACCATGGTAGCTCCTGAAGTCACCTAAATAGCTCCTAAAGTCACCTCGGTAGCCACACCCACTTCAGGCCTTCGTCTTGTGCCTACGCCTGACCCAACTCTTACTCATGACGCAGCAGAAGCCCTCCAGGAGACCCACCATCACCGCGACGCCCATACACACCCCGTAGACGATGACGGCGCCCTGGAGGAGGAGGAACAGAGAGAGAAAAGGTGGGAGAGAGAGAGAGAGAGAGAGAGAGAGTCCAAGATGGAAGATTAGACACCACAGTTTCTTTTGTCCTAAATATTAACTATCCTAATGTTATTATAAGAGGAGTTAGGTTAGGTTAGGTTAATTCGTATCACTTTATCAGGTCTTCCGGTTGTCTATGTGTATATTTACGTCACGATGGAGTTACGTAATGATTGTGTTACGTCATATGGTACTTACTGTACGTCAAGATGTATTTACCTGATAATCTGCCAGACTCAGGGGTCGAGAGCCTCTATTACCAACATTAACACCCACTTCACGGAACTTCATATTTCTCTTGAAGTTCGTCTGCGCCTCCTGCAGGTGAACAACAAACGATTACCATACATTAAGGTCCTAGTGGGTCTTCAATCACAGAGGTTCGTATAATATTTAATACACGTCAGTAAAGATGTGGGAAAAAGATTTGAATTTACACCGAGTCAATCTAAAGTAATCTTGCAATCACAAAAAAGTTTCTGTTTACGCCTTTATTTCCTACTCACAGAAACGTTTCTTTTGTATACTTCTACTCACAGAAACGTTTCTTTTGTATACTTCTACTCACAGAAACGTTTCTTTTGTATACTTCTACTCACAGAAACGTTTCCTTTGTATACTTCTACTTACAGAAACGTTTCCTTTGTATACTTCTACTCACAGAAACGTTTCTTTTGTATACTTCTACTCACAGAAACGTTTCTTTTGTATACTTCTACTCACAGAAACGTTTCCGTTGTTTACTTCTACTCACAGAAACGTTTCCGTTGTTTACTTCTACTCACAGAAACGTTTCCTTTGTTTACTTCTACTCAGAAAAACGTTTTCTCTTCTCACCTTCCACCAGTACCTGCAGAGGCCAGACTCAATAAAGACTGAGATGTAGTGATTAAACTTGTAGGTCCAGGGCGTGTGTTTGGGGAAGTACCAGGCTATGTGCGATGCCCTGTAGTTCACCTTCAGGATGTATGTGTTGACGGCGCCCTTCAGGGTGGCCACATACTGAAGGTACGATTCTGCTTCTATCAGAGCGTGGCCACCGTTTTCTACCTGTTGAAGTCAGTGGAAGAGTAAGACTAAGGGGGTGCTATAACTGTCCTCTTGCTGTGCTAAGGGGTGCTATAACTGTCCTCTTGCTGTGCTAAGGGGTGCTATAACTGTCCTCTTGCTGTGCTATAACTGTCCTCTTGCTGTGCTAAGGGGTGCTATAACTGTCCTCTTGCTGTGCTAAGGGGTGCTATAACTGTCCTCTTGCTGTGCTATAAGCTGTCCTCTTGCTGTGCTAAGGGGTGCTATAGCTGTCCTCTTGCTGTGCTAAGGGGTGCTATAACTGTCCTCTTACTGTGCTAAGGGGTGCTATAACTGTCCTCTTGCTGTGCGATAGCTGTCCTCTTGCTGTGCTAAGGGGTGCTATAACTGTCCTCTTACTGTGCTAAGGGGTGCTATAACTGTCCTCTTGCTGTGCTATAGCTGTCCTCTTGCTGTGCTAAGGGGTGCTATAACTGTCCTCTTGCTGTGCTAAGGGGTGCCATAACTGCCCTCTCACTGACCATGCTGAGGCCGAGGTCATAGTTGTAAGGGATGACCTCAAGGGACTGACCCAGCTTCCTAAGGGCGGGGTCAAGGGAGGAGGCCAGAGCGGAAGGGATGTAGCTGCCGTAGTCTGTCATGATGGGCCTGGCGGAGGTCACTAAGGTTAGGTCAAGGTCATTAAATACAGGAATGACTCAGGTTTAAATGAAGCCTCAATCTAACCTATCCTATTAAAAGTCTTAAACTGTGACTTATGAGGTACTGATGGAACCACCTGAAGATTAGTCCCTCAGTCTCTTTTTTTTCCACCTGATGATTAACCACACCTAACGCTACCTGTGGGATGTGGATAGTTTTGGTTAGGTTAGGTTAGATTAAGCTAGAACATAATAGGTTAGATTAAGCTTAAGTTAGATTAGGTTAAATTAGCATCAGGGTGATTAATAAACTGAGGTTGGTTAATCTTCAAGTAATCAGGATGGCGATTACTTGAGACCGGAAGAGGCAAGTTGATGGAAGGTACGGAGGTAAGCTGGCCTGGGCGGGGCAGTAATGTAAGCGACCAGGTTCCCGGTGTAGGAGATGGAGATCACCATAGCAACCAGACGCCATACTCCCTGCATCGTCCTGACCAAAACAACAATAATCTCACTTAACAACACTGCCTACAACACATTATGACGTCAATCTAGTCAAATATTCAGTTGTATGTCGTGAAATTGAGTTAATATTATTTGTACGTTGTAAATTTTGTTGTATTGTTGTACGTCGTAAATTTTGTTGTATTGTTGTACGTCGTAAATCAGTTTAAATTTAAAGATGATTTATTTGTCACTAACTCATATAAGATAAGACACGTATAGACCCGATATATCACCGTCAGGTCACCATTCAACGTCAGTAGTTATTGTCAGTCACTATCCAACGTCAGCAGTCACCATCATCAGTCACCAGTTAGTTACCTGACGGAGTAATCACATGAGAGGTCTGAAGCGTCGAGGCGTAGGATGGTTCTTACCACCTCCAGGAGAGTATGGCTCAGCCCTCCGTCAGGTAGCTCCTTCACCTGCCGGTATACACACACACACACACACACACACACATTAGAAACTGTACAAATTATTTATTGTTATTAATAGTAGTAAAGTAAATCTCAAATGAGGACGTGTCTTTAACTTACCTTGATGAAGACGAGGTGGACGATGGTGACGAGGACCAACGTCAGCACCACGCCCACCCACGTCGACCACCTGCAGAAGGAGACAATCCCTTCTACATTGCGTTGCATCTCCATACGATGAGCAAACAAACACCTCCACACGCATTCTCACACACACACACAAGCAAACACCTACACACATAAGTGCCTACATACACACACACACACACACACACACACACGCACACACACACAAACACATAAGTACATACACACGTACACCAACCCATACACACACACGAACATTTGCATATCTTACTTACACAAAGAATTACATACAATACCTCCCGCACTGTTAACCTCAGTCACTCATCGAAATAGCCACTATTCCCCCAGAACGAGGCGGAGGACCTACCTGAAGGGGAAGGAGATGGACCACCAGCGAGACGGTGGTTCAGGGATGGGCAAGAGGAAGTTGTAGTACTCCACCCAGTACGTGATGCTGTAGTCTATTGCCTTGTGTCTGTCGAACTTGATGGCCATCTGGTTGATCCCGAAGTCTCTGTTAGGTTAAGACCTGTGTTTTGTTTACCTTTTAAGGAACCGGTATGCATAATTTAATTGCCATCTGAAGGTTATACACACCCTAGCTGAACCTAACCTAACCTAACCTCACCTAACCGAGCTTAATCTTCAAGTAAATTAGACTGAGGTGCTTTTTCCACTTGAATATTAATCACCCTAAGGCGTTTGAGTGTTTTAATTAAAAGGGGAAATAAGCTGGAGGTTAATCTTTAGGTAACCTGATTAGTAAAGTTTGCTATTATTAATTAAGCTCATTCACCAAAATTGCCAAGAGACAAATTAGAGTTATGGACACAAACAATTGACTAAGAATCTGAAATGTAGTTTTGATATCTTAATAAAAAGGGAAATTTATTAATTCAGATATCAAACAACGATTTAGATGAATAAACAAATACTAATTCCTTCTTCATAATGTTTGACAGATTTCTGGAGAATTGTTAAGCAGTAAACATCAACGCTAATACTTACTTTTCCTTGCGGTAAACTTCGCCGATAAGACCCCGCCAAGAACCATTGAAGAAATCTCCCCACTTTTTGTCCGGAGGAAAGTCGTAAACCTGGTAGGTAAAGTTGAGCTTCCCGGAGATCTCCTGCAACATACGGAGACAAAACCCGGGAGAGTCGGCCGCTCCAGCTGCGTTAATCAGGAATGGGAAGTCGTCGATCCAACTAGCTAGGTGGAAGCGGTGTCCGTTGAAGTGAGTATAGCGGTCTGGGAAAACTTCAGAAACGGTATTTATCTGACCCACAGTGTACGAGGCTACAGTCCTCACCTTGTCTCTTGGCCAAAAGTTGTTGTGGGTCATGATGTGATAGGTGCTGGTCGGGGCTCCAGAACGGTAGACTGGTTGAAGTAAGGAGAGGAAAGGGCTATGGTTTATGCTAGGATGAGTGAGTAGTAATGACGATTGGGGTCGAGAACCAGCGGCAACGAGCAATAAGTACTGTGGTGCCCAGACCCGTGGAGGTAAACTACTGGCGAAACCCTCCACAAGATGTCTCTCCTCAAACAGCAGAATATGAACGTAAACACCGTCGTTGTAGTCTCCCATCCACCCCGCCTTGACCAGACTCCGTTCTGTTATATCAATTATCAACAAAGGCGTTCTAACATCAGACGCCAATAGTTGACTGAGGACGGATAGGGTTGTTGGCTGGGAGTCATAGTAGATTAACACGTCCCTCTCAGCCAGCGTAACGACTATCAGGAGTCTAAGAAGTGATACCAACATGTCAGTTAAGATGTCACGTTCCTTCACCTCATGTAGATCGAGGCTTCTTCTTTTTCTTGACCTCAACACTTCTCCGTTATGTCTTCCTTCGCCATCGACCTCCTGACAATGGTCCTCTCCCACAGACATTGATGGTATGAATCCATACTCCCGGGCACCTTGACGCTGGTGAAGGAGTAGGTGTTGGGGCGCCGCCAGGAGTTTGTTCACAACTCCCTGAGGATGTGTGGCCGTGAAGCCAACACAGAGAGAAGCAGCGAGGAGTAGCCAGTACAAGGTCCTCATCCTACGACTGAAGCGGTGAAATTAATGATAAAAAGTTGTTATCATAAGTGGGAATGAATATGACCCACAAATATTGCAGTTTTTAATATAATATCTGAGTTATATTGGAGTAAAGACCCCTACCCCTTCCCCTCCCTTCACCTCGACGGTCTTTCCATAATAGACTGTTAAAAGTTAATTTCCAGCGGAGTCTTGCTCTGTGTACTCACTGTTCTGGTAAATCCCGAGGGTGAGATTACTTACCAGTTGATGACTGCAGTAAGGATGACACTGATGAATGACTGGCTTATGAGAGTAAACATCTATTTAACCACCGACGCCCCGCCCACACCACTCACTCTCTCTTCCCCGTTGGCTCTGCGTCACCCGCCCACACCACTCACTCTCTCCCCCATTGGCTCTGCGTCACCCGCCCACACCACTCACTCTCTTCCCCATTGGCTCTGCGTCACCCGCCCACCGCATGAAGCTGACTTTTGTTACGTCTAATATAACGTTTTTTTTTTTTTTTTTTTACAAACCTTAAACCTCAGTCCTCCAAAATTATCTTGCGCTTTGGCTTGTTCACACTACGGGCTTAACTCTTGCCACACCGTATCGCTGCTACATATACAGTAAAACTAATGCCTGAAATCGTACCCAAATTTGCATACGAAAATACTGAGTTACGTTGTAGAGTTAGGTTAGGTGGCATATTATCTTATCAGGTTAGGGGTAGGTTAGGTTATATACTTGGTTTCATGTAGGTTAATGTGGGGCAGATTGTCAAGATAGGTTAAGGTGTAGGTTAAGTTAGGCTTGAGATAAATTAGGTGAAAGGCATCAAACTACAGTAAGTAGTGTGTTTAGTTAGGTTAGGTTTTGACCCTTGACGAATTTGGTTAGGTTAGGTTATGACCAGTATATCAGACCAAGAAGAATATCAGATCACGAGTAGAAATAATTATTCACCAACAAAACTTAACCAATTTACACACAGACACACACACACAGACAGACACAGACACAGACACAGACACACACACACACACAGGTATGTTCGGAATATTTATGTTGACATTTTGATATTCTCGGTGCTGTGTGTCACCTCATTTCACCCCAGCACACGAAGGTATCCTAACCAGGCCGTAATATTTAGCTTAACATTCATCTGGTTGACTCTGTTGTGCCGATTCCATATTGTTGACATTTTCAATTTTTTCTTTTCTTTTCATGTGACTAGAAGCGAGAGAGCAAGTTTTGGTATTTAAAATAAGAGGAATATAATCTGTTCCATAATTGTGATGTGGAGTATTGTGGTGGCTTGAGAAATGAGGCGGGAAAATAGTTGTTTTATTGTGATGGTGATGTGACGTAGTATCATAATAGACACTACGAGATATTAAAAAAAAAACCACTGAAATATTATCGTTTTCTAAGATGTAAATGCCAAAAGTATAACAAATGGTCAGGAATATTAAAACAAAAAAATGTGCTGTGGTTTTATTTTTTCTCAGTTTGTTACTTAACAATCTTGTCCACAAATAAAAAAATATTTATTTTTAAACAGTACATGAGATGATTACACCGGAGATATAATATATTTAATTCAGAGATGGAATTCGTTCTTATTCACCATTTTCTTCAACAACAACTAAATCAAGGTCATTTACTGGTGTCTTTACCCTTGTATACAGTACGTGAATCATGATCTCTTCCCACACACAGTCGGCTGGTGACCTTCTCATTCAGCTGGTGACCTTCCCCCTTCAGCTGGTGACCTTCCCTTCAGCTGGTGACCTTCCCCTTCAGCTGGTGACCTTCCCCTTCAGCTGGTGACCTTCCCTTTCAGCTGGTGACCTTCTCATTCAGCTGGTGACCTTCCCCTTCAGCTGGTGACCTTCCCCTTCAGCTGGTGACCTTCCCCTTTCAGCTGGTGACCTTCCCCTTCAGCTGGTGACCTTTCCCTTTCAGCTGGTGACCTCAGATCTGGGTACAGTAGTAAGCATGACCTCAGTGGTAGCCTCCAGAGCCCACGTATTCAGGTATGGCCATCGTCAGAGTGTATATGACCCAGTTGAAGCAAAAATGGTCCGTTCATCTTAACTGCACTCATCTGGAGGCGGCAGTGTGTAGCTCTGGAGGCAAGAGGATACATGTGTTACTGTGATGGGTCAGGAAAATGATGATTCTGACAACGCTATGCAAGATGGACACTTTATAAGGAGGTAAAACTGTAGTGTAAGACTTCACATTCTTAAAAATGGGAGAAATATGAAATAACTCTCTCTCTCTCTCTCTCTCTCTCTCTCTCTCTCTCTCTCTCGCTGTCATAACCCTGAAATCACTTCCAGCAAACTCTTGTCACTACGAAAATTCTTTTGAATGATTTTCAATAACAAATAAGTTAAAAAAAAAGGGGCGGATGTGTTATATTACAAGCATCTGCCTCTTTTCCTTTGATTCTGAAGTTATCTTAAGACCTTCCAATAATACTAATCTTAACTGTAAAACACGTTTAACTCACCTTGGATATCTCGAACTCAGGCTGGTAGTAGTCGTAAACACGCACTGTGCCAGGCTTCACATCCTCCACGTCAACCACTCGTATCGCACGGAAGTTTACACAGGTGTCTTGGGCAGTTAACTCTTCGATGTAGAAGGAAACTTTGCTGCCATCCACCTCATAACGCTTTATGTTGACGTTGTCATTCACAAGTTTCTTCAGGTCTTCTTTCTCAGGGATGTAACCAGAGATGAGGTCCACCTCGATGACAGCCATGTTAGACTTGCCATCAGGGAGGCGATAGGAAGCACAGGCCGTGATGCGTTTGGTGACGCACTTGTTGTCTGGAGCCGTGTTGGTGTTGACAGTCAGGTTGAAGGCATCACTTCCTTCAGGCTCAGGAATATTATACCGAAGAACAGCCTGCAGGTGATAGCGAGGATAACCCCAACATTTTAGTTATCTATATTACTGATAAGTAGTGATAAAAACAGATGACAAAAAGCTCCTAGAGCAGATTATCTTAATGTTTCAAGTACTGTACACTAATAAAGTCAACTCGTGTTAATCTTACCTGGAGAACAGCACATCCTTGGCCCTCCATAGTGATAGAGACGGTGGTGGGGAGTGTTGGCAGTGTTACCAGCTGCTGCAGGAGTTTGTTGTCGTCTGTGACAGTGAAGGAATGGGAGAGCCCAGTAGCTGTCACTGCTGCCACCACCTTCAAGGGGCCCTGGTACGTGTGTGACTCATACATGGCCAGAGCCTGGAGGGCCACCACTGTGTCCTGGACATCACCCCCAAAAAACTCTTTTAGTTTTCAGCGTAAAATAGATTTGTCTTTCAAGGTACCTAGAGCTGCCATTCTAATAAACTACAATATTTAGGACACGTCTCTCCTCCTTCCTTCAATAAACTACCCATTTCTTTATTGTGTATCCTCATCAACACCTCTCCCACCCACATTATCTGTAAGTCTTTCTCTCTTGTGTTAACTCCGTGTTTTGTTTCACGACGATAAAGCGAAGGCCGAGTTCAATATGAGGTATGTGGAGTGTAATGAACCTTTAACAATAATATCAAAACATTTATCACGACTCCGCAATTCGATCCCTAAAACAATTTAAAATCTTGTGTTTAGCTTTACGAAAAAAATAAATTTGTTCGTCCTTTCGGGAAACCTTAAAGATACTCATTCTGGCTACAGTTTCTTCTTCAAAACGAAACAGGACACTATTTTGCTGTTAATAAACCAGTTTCGATTAAAATATGTGACTTGGCTGCCATTTTACATAACACTTTTATGATAACGACAGAGCGTGTGAAGTATATGAATAATACGAGCGCCGAATTGGTGGTTATTTCTCTTTCAATTGGAATTTTCATAAAGTGTCAAATTGTTAACTACAATTTTCAAGGTAAATAATAATAATTTAAAGTGAAAACCAACCAAGTACAGTACTGTGATGTTTTTCCTATAAATATTAACACCAAAATAAAAATAACTATGTGTTACGTTCACTAATACTGTACTATACTCAAATGTCAACTTGTTGTTTATGTTAATTTAGTGTTTTAGTTATTAAGGTCTTTTAAACAAATGATTCCATGCACTAGATATAAATTATTGACCCAAAAAAAATCTTCCCGCTCGACTTTATCTGAACGAGTAACGTGATTCGTTTTTTCCCCATTTCACTGAGAACTGTTTATCTCTGGCGTGATGCTTTGCCTAATACTCAAGTCAGGTTCTCATGTTCACTACCATCTACAACACCTGATAGCTACAGTCAGTAAGATCGTCTCCTACACAGTCATATACCTGCGTAGAGAAGAATCCTCCTTGGCCGTTTCTTCTTGCTGTGACCCATTTTATCGTCCTTCTCGCTTGCTCTTCGTATTTCTTTGCATCAATTGTGAGCATGGCCATGATAGCATACCCAGCTATCTCCACCTCCACGGCTTGACTTTTACCTGGTGTGAGATCAGTCTTATAAAAACAAATATACCATCAACAAACTGTAAAGACTGAAAATATATCAGTCTTAGATAAATACATTACACTTAATAGTCGACATCACGAAGAAATGCGAATCACAATAACGTCGGCAGATAAATCCAAAACTACTTCCATGAATAAAACCAAAAGTACGTATGAAAAAATCTTTAACCAGCCAAGAAAATATTTCTACATCACTGGTGTCAGTATCACAGACTTCCTGAGCTTCTGAAAAGTTCATCTTCACATCATTACAGACAGTTACTACAATTACATACGTGGTCCTTTAGGTAACTCCCAGTGGGTGGAGTTCTTGGCCACGATGGCTTGGCCAAGCAGGTTCTGGAGAACTGTATTGGCCTCAGTCAATCCAGCCAAGGCCATGGCGTATGCTTTCAGAGCCAAGGTGTAGGGGTCCTGGGAGGTGCTGGCCTGTATGCATTCGGCAGCTGGACAGAATAAGGGGTTACAAGATAAGTCACCAGCTTCCATCAGAGCGATCATCACGTAGGCCGTCAGAGGTACAGGAGAGTCACTTTCGCCAACACCGCCCTGTCGGGAAGTTGAGGATCAATTTAGTGTGTGTTTTCCCTTGATCTACACTTAGGTATGTATTAGTAAAGAAAATATTTAAGATAAAAAGAATAAGTGCAGTATTTCTTTCATCCTCTAATATATATCTAGCTTCAAAAATACTATTATGTAACGATAAAAGATAATTAATTCTGAACAATTCTCAGTGAAGTGTTTTGTTTCATTGTTGAGCCGCTGGAGCGTGACTGTCCCACCCAACACTACCCATGCTGTATCGCTCCCACCCACTTAACAGATAACTGTATGATAACTAAAGGTTTCTATAATAATTCCTTAAGATAAAATGCACAGTCACGGGAATAATAAGTCTCCGAACTGATTTACCCTGACTGTTGTATCTCATTTGGGGTCGATGCTGCTTCATTATGGGAAGGATGCGAACTTTTGACCCTGACTGTACAGTATACAGTATATATCAGGTGCTAAAGAAGGCTCAGGCTTTCACTTGGCACAGCCATGTTAATATTGTTATTATTATCCACTCTGTATCTGTATTTTTCTGGCTAAATAAACTGTTTCAATATCAATTAACCCTGAGTATGTTAGTTTCTCTCAGTGAGTATGTGAGACTCCCTCGATGAGTATATTTGGCTCCCTCGGTATATGTTAGACTCCTTGGATGTGAGTATATGCTAGGCTCCCTCGATGCTAGGATACTTAACAATTTTCCAGAAGATTTACACACTGTACTGAAGATTGTTATCTTGTACATGAACAAAAACAGCGCCTCGTATATTGTTCAGTAGAGGTATATCAAAATAATCCTCTTTTTCACCTAGAAGTTTTGTAGTTTGTAAAATATATTGGATATGATGAAGACAGAACATCCAACAACATTTGAGATTCGTTACGTTAGACACAACGCTCACTTATTATAGTTGTTGTGGCGTAGTAAGACTTTATAACAGCAACAAGAACTCTCTCCCTTACTACAAGACACACACTCACCTTCATGGACTTGCTGAACACTTTACCAACAGACCGGAAGCAGCCATTACTTCCCTGCTGCTCAAGAAGCCAACTGGTCGTTTTATTGAGACCCTTCGTGTCAATCTGAAATAGTTAGAAAAACATAAGAGTCGATTTTTTCCCTTAGTTAAACAACAGTTATATAATAATAATAATAATAATAATAATAATAATAATAATAATAATAATAATAATAATAAAATTTACTAATATCTGAAAATAAGTTGTTGTTCGGCTCTCTCTGTCTGTCCCTGTCTCCCAATAAACATATCCTGAATTACACACGAGATAGATCCTTAAACTCACCTGGATATAATTTTGAGCTTGGGCGAAGGACTTGAGCACGAAGGCCGTCAGCCAGGTAGAGCCAGAATCATCAGAGTTCCCGAAGGCGCTGTAGGAGCCATCGTTACGTCGGTACAGGAGCTCCCGTTGATAGCCTGGCGTGAAAGAAAACCATAAAATAAACAAAGGAATGAGGCAAATATTTTTTTTTTCTTATTAATAAATCTATGAGTCAAGTTTTTTTTTTTTTTCCAGTTGTGTTTTGTTTATTACTAACCAAACCTAACCTAACCTAACCTAACCTAACGTAACCTAACCTTACCGAGTTTCATGAAGGTGAGGAGCTTGGTGCTGGCTTCTTCGCTTGTTTGACTGGATGCCTCGAGGTAACGCATGATATAGATGTTGGGAGCGAAGTTAACCATGTTCTGCTCTCCACACCCATACGGCATACGGATCAGGTGTCCCAGGTTCTGTTAAAAGTGGTGTTAAATTATAAAAAAAAAAAATGGAAGAGAGGAAACTAGGTGTATATAAAAACGGTGACTCCATGTAATTATTTTGTTGTGTTTGTTTCTTAAATGATTCAGAGTTGAGATAATATTTGTAACACACACACACACACACACACACACACACACACACACACACACACACACACACCGTAAGTGAACCATTAAGAGGAAGGTCCAGATTAACAGTACGGACATAGGAATCATTTGAATCACGACCAAATTTCGTTGTGTCTCGCCATGGCTGAGATTTAAATTATTCTAACCTAACCTAACCTAACCTATGCCTGCACTGTTATCCTGAGGAAATCGGTCGCACAGATTCACCTAATTAGCCACGGTTTAAACATTAACAAGGCATCCCTCTATTAGACTTTCAAAAAATAATATTATACAAAGGATTGACAACGTACCTCGAGTGAGAGGGCAAGGAGATCACCTACGGCAGTAACCCAGGCTCGATCTGATCCCTCCACGATGATCAAGGGCGTCTCTAGATTCCACGCTTCCAGTGAGTCTTCTCCCGTAACGAAGTCTACCAGAAGGAGAGAGGACAGGATAATGTATCAAACACTTTATGATCTCACAACATTTCACTTACCAGAGACATTTCGATACCGGGAAGATCCAAGTTTGTTTAGTTTGAGTAACCGTATCTAACACAACACAACACAGCTCAACTCAACACAATTTACCAACTCAAGAAAGAAAAATTAGTTTGTTTAATCACACATTTGTCCAACTACGATCTATAAATACAGCAATATAAAATGGTGACTTGTTAATTACGATCACAAGTCGAGCAAAACTGTAATGATGTTGACAGTCTCACCCTTAGAACAGATGTACTTGGTCCAGGTCTTCTCTCTTAGGAATCCATCAGCCTCAACCTTGATGGGCTTGATCAGAGCGTCACTGTGGGAGGACAAACATCTAGGAGTACAGAATATGGTTTTTTTAATGTATTACTAGGCTTCATTAACTAAGGTCTTTAAGCGTGTTTTCTAGATACACAAATACACTAGTCATCAACAATAAGAAGTTAAGAGAACACTAGTTACATGTTAGCAGACTAGTTAAGATGACTGGCCCAGGACACAGACAGGGGGGTTACTACACTAAACAGTCATATACCTGTAGATTATTAAAACAATAAGCTATACCGAGTATCACACCTCGTAAAGCAAAGCATGACCATTTATTTAGTTGCAACAGTAATGCTATAAATTCCAGACTTGATTTATGGACTGACTGAATGAGGAAATTTTGTGATCAGTAAGGTCTTGAGAACATTGAAATATATAGTGTACACAAATGGACGCTCATCATGTGTGGTGCCTAGTTGAAAAAATTGTATAAGCATATTTTCGAAATTTTTTACTGATCATCAACAACAGAAACGTGATGCTTATAAAATGAATTACAATGATATTATAAAAACTACTTAAACAGGAAAATGAGAATGAGTAAACAGAGACTAGAAGAAACCACAAAAGAATGGTAAAAAAATGTAAAATTAAAAAAAAAATCAGATGACGGTAACTAAGTGTGTGAGGAGAACAAGAAGCTTATTTCACCATGAAGATTAAGTTAGATTAGAATTAGGTTAACTTTAAGGAGGTCAATCTTAAAGTGCAATAAGCTAACATGCCTAATCTTCACGTAATCTTTATTTGTTCCTGATTATGACCATCCAAAATTTTAGTAAGGCTAAAGGCTTAATAATACTGACAATAACAACAACAATAATAACCTTCTGTGGATGGAGGTGTCGCCTGACCCACATGGCTCAGGGTACTGGTAGTCCACGAACGCCGACACCGTAATGTTGACTTCACCGATCACCAGTGGCTTGATCTTGACTGTGTGGACAACCTTGTCTTGTGCTGGTAGACATGAGCTACGCCGTCCACGGTCTCCTTGCGTCCCTGACCCCTCCATTAACTCGTATTCTGGACTCGTCTCCACCCTAACACTTACCTAGGCGCAGAAAAGAAAGTTAAAAATGATAATGCAGATACAACGATAGAAAGGTGATTTCAAAGTTATAAACCTTATACCTTTATTTAACAGCGCTGGGAAAAGACGCGTGAACGATGTACTGGTTACTTTTATTTCTCTTGGGACGAAGATCGAGATTTCATATAATTCAATTTATTAGATATAAAATCAATAAAAAGGTATAATGTGTGAAAACAGGTAATTTTAGTAATTACTGAACACTTACAGGTACTGGCTGGTCTGGTTAGTAATTACTGAACACTTACAGGTACTGGCTGGTCTGGTTAGTAATTACTGAACACTTACAGGTACTGGCTGGTCTGATCTGGTTAGTAATTACTGAACACTTACAGGTACTGGCTGGTCTGGTTAGTAATTACTGAACACTTACAGGTACTGGCTGGTCTGGTTAGTAATTACTGAACACTTACAGGTATTGGTCGGTCTAGGTAGTTGAAGATGGACATCTTGACGGGGAGTATCTCGCCACGCTTGACAGTGGGGGGAAGGGTGAGGTCGACGAAGAAGGGGGTGAAGGTAGTGATGGACTCCCTCTCAGACAGTGCCACGCCCTTCTCTGGGTGGGCACACACGGCCTTGCCCACCCACTGTGTGATGGTGTCAGGCAGTGTCAGGTCCTGGATGTTCACCCCAGACGATCTGTGTACAGCATACACTGATATAACTAACTGTACCCATCTAGTAATACAGGAAACGTCACTTGGGTACAACACTCAATAACACTTCACTCATAACTTTAAATATGAAATCATCAAATATTAATATTTCAAATACTCTACAGACTTTGTTTACATACTGTCGAGACAAACTCTTCACTAAAGGATTCACAGCACAGTAATTACAATTTTCAAGGATATTGTCAGTATTATCTTGATAGTTATACACCAAAATATGGCTGTTTTCTTCACTAACACCTTCCATCGTCTTCAGGCGCTACATTTACTGGGTAAGTTTGTTAACGAGAGGTTCTAAGCCGCACAATATGTTAAGACAAAACTTACGGAAGGACGACAATGTCCCACAGCCACGTCTCAGGGAATTCGGTCCTGGGAGCCTCTACTGATTCTATGACCGTCTCACCCATGTCCTCCCCGTCGTAAGGGGAGTCGTAAACTAGGCTGGGGCTGCTCACAGGTCGGCGCGGCATGCCTGGTGGGGCTGCCAGGGACGGCATGTTGTAGACCGCCACTCTATTTGTCGAATGAGTGTACGAGTGGACCACTGCATATAAGGAACACATTTTTTTTTATACAACCATATGCAGTAGTAGTTACTATACTAACACGTGCACACACATAGACATACACACATACCCAATGGCATGGCACACGTACAAAATACACTCGGAGATAATCTCACAGACACACATGCATGCTCATAGTTAATCTGCATGTCATTCAAGTAAACCACTCCATGCAACTTTTATCATCTCTGTTTATTGTATATTTTCAGCCTTTTAACCACCACGTTCTTTAAATAAACTGTCAATGGTACTACAAAATTATCTTACACACATTATATATACTGTATATATATATATATATATACTCTATGTATGTATGTCCACAGTATTGAAGATAAGTTCAATTTGGAAGGGAAGTGGAGTGGCCACTAAGGGATGGGTGGCTGGTCGTGAACTCTCCCGAGCCAACCCATGAGGTAACTGACCGAGCTATATATACAGTATATAAATACATATCAGCTGTTACCGAAAAACACACTGAGTGGAAGGCTGGGGATTTTAAGCTGTGCATGAGCATTCGTCTTAAGTTACCCTAAGTTATCAGTTATTTCTCATTACGCCTCATTATACATCTGACTCATTATACCTAACTTATCAGACTCACATCACAGGAGCACTAAGACAGGTGGTAGAGTACTGGGTGCCTTCACTGGCCACAAGTGACTCGATACCCTGTACTGTCACATGTTATATAGTATGATGTCTGTAAATTAATTATACCTTTTAACTAAGCAATTGACCACATGAAGATTAGAAACCTATACACATTTCACCTGAAGATTGACCATCCTAATGCTACCCAGGAGGATTAGTTTACGTTGCATTAGTTTAGATTTGCTAAGTTACATTACCTTTAGGGTAGTTAATCTTCAGGTGAAATACACTGAGATATCTAATCTTCAGGTGATCCTAAAACAACCTTGAACATTTAGACAAGAATGAGAGACTAAATGGCTTCGTATTAATCAAATAAATATACGAAATACAATAGAATAAAATTACGTCTTCCAGAGCAGGGCCTCGTCTCCACTGTCAGGTCGGTGAAAACGTATAAACCAGATTTCTGAAAAGAGTAAATAGAAGAATTAAATCGTTAAACACAGCAATATATAAAAACCATAAAAGTTATATTGAATCACTTGCCAGAATAAAAATACTGTACTAGGCTAATTGTGATACTGGAAAGGGGTGGGATGGGTTAGGTTAGGTTAGGGTGTTCAATAATCTAGTGAAATAATACACTCTGACTGGGGTGCTTAATCCTAAAGTGGCCGGTACAAGAGTTAAGGGGAGGTGATTTAAATAAGAAAAAATCGAAATATAAGGCATGTTAATTATAACAGAGGAAAGATTCAAACATATGAATAATGAGAGAATGAAGTACTAATAATAATAAATAAAGCCAACAGCAAGAAGCAGGTGGAAAATGGACCTAGTAATGATAATAACAATAAGAATTATATGTTGCCGTGGTATTAAAATATTTTCAACACTCTCTCCTACTGGGCTAACAATCATCTTATTCTATCTCAAACTACGACAGTACGTGGTATATACTCAGAGGCAAACATAAATAAATTATGTCTACGTACAGATATTCAGTAACATTGACCCATTGACTTCGTAGAACCAATGTTTGTGACTGATGCGCAAGAGAACATAAGTCTTTTAAAAACTATTATTATGATTATTATTTGTTCTTTCAATTACGACTGAGGATCTGTACTAGAGATGTACCCAAACACATTAGGAAGTTACTAATAATGATTTTATCAAAACCAATTATATTATACAATTATCATGTTTTTGTTCTAGTTTTGCTTTATACAGACCATTAATTACCACTAATGTATTCAATTTAAGTTATAGATGAATTATCTATAAGACTATACTCACGTCAAACATCGCCAGAGCGTCAACGTAGTCGCTGTAGTAGTTGGGGTGTATTGGAAGTGGTGGTGGAATGACATGCTCTGCGGGAAAAATTTATATATATATAGTACTGTACAGTATATATCAGGCTGTGCAGATTATGTGGAACGGATCATATGAAGATCCTCCCCCCCAAACCTACTTGGGGGGGAGGATCTTCATATGATCAAGCCTGGATGGGAGGATCTGACCTGACCAATGACCAAACCTGACCTTACCTGACCTGACGTCACTATGACCACATTTGTGTTGGTATATATATATAGTCAGATTTTGCCCATGTACTCAATAGGTTAGGTTAGGTTAGGTTAGGTTAGGTTAGGTTAGGTGGATCTTCATATGAGCGCGACTGGGGGTGGGTGGATCTTCAGTTGGATACTTTGGGGAAGATGTTCATATGATCTAGCCTGGGGGGAGGATCTTCAGTTGGATACTTTGGGGGAAGATGTTCATATGATCTAGCCTGGGGAGGATCTTCAGTTGGATACTTTGGGGGAAGATCTTCATATGATCCATTTTTTTATAAAATTTACCTGCTCGGATGTCATTGTGGGAGAAGTTACGTAAACATCTTAAAACAGTTAAATTTATTGTATGTATCAACTCAGATCACTTACCTAGCTGGTGTTAGTGGCGATCACCCTTGTCATGTGATGTCACCACTTTTGTCATCTCGCCTCACACCTGTAGGGTGTGATCACCTACCTTAACTAGCACTCCACCCCCACAACTTGTGTTTCAGTAGCTTGTCATGTGAGATCATAACTCTGTCACCTCACCTCAGTTTGGTGGTTCTTTTAAAATGTTGACAACTTGACACCGGCTGACTGGAACCGGGTTGATGGCTTCATGTAAAGACTATACAGGTTCGACAGATATATGAGCGATGTGTGTTGGGTGTAAATGGAGCCGCATATAGTATGGGCCAATAGGCAAGCTGCAGTTTCTTTCATTCTTATGTTCTTATATCAAATTACCTTACCTGGGTCACCTCAATTTTAGTACAGTATTCCTAAGTAGTTGGTTTTAACGAATGGTAACCCAAAATTAAATTCCGGGTAATATTTCAAACCTAACCTAACCCATCTTAAAACACAGAGTCTATATGGGTAGTATACGGTGGCAGGTCAGGTGAGATGGTAGTGAATGGCGTCTCTCATTTCTGACTACACCATCAACCTCCGTCACTTGGCAGTCTTCAAGATGTTTCCGTCCTTTTTAACGTAATGGAATAGATGTTTTCTTAGCGTCAAGACAGAAAACAGACCTACACACCAAGAATATACTGTACAGTAGTCTGAGGTGGAATCGAAACCTAAATTCCCTTATGAAGAAAGATTAAGACTTGTATAATTCTCTGTCTATCAATAAACAATGGCAACTGACCCACGCGGGAGCAGTCCGTGACGTGTACTCAATAATATACACACAAGTACGTCTTCTGGAAATTTGCTAAAGATTGGCTTATATTGAAGTCCAGTTCCAGTCAGAAATGAGGTCGTAGAGTTATTACATTCCTCATTGTAACTTAATAAACAACTTGAGATACTAGAAAAAAATTAAGGTCACATAGAGTCATATGATTTCATTTGTCTTGACTGACTCGTGTGTGTTGATGTCAAGAGAAGCTTAACTCACCTCCCGTTGCCATTCGAGCCATCTTTTCTTCATGCTCTCTGTTTTTCTTATTTATGCAGTAATTGAAGGTGTCGATCTGGGAGTTAATCCAACTGGAAATGTCGAATTCTTTGGCAAACTCAAACAGCTTATCCAGTGTAGCGGGTTCAGGGTCAGAGGCCAACAGCTCGGTGCTCCTGTCTACCACCCCTACGTTAGGTCAAACAAGAAATTAACATTACATTGTGTACAGAAATGAGATAATACTATGAAGTGTGTGGTTCCTAAGGAGTTAACTTGGTCAATAATTTCGTAAGTGTGGAGAGTGAGTGATACATACCGAGGCTACACACGGAGTTTGGTTCTGACGAGAGAGTCAAAGTGGTCTGTTGTCCAGGTTGTGCCTGAGACTCTGACCAGGTGAGACTGGCGCTGCTACCAAGACACTTCTCCACCTCCAGCTCTCTGGTGTCTGCCACCACCTCCCCGTCCTCACGAGTGTACCACACCAACACCTGCAACACATTGTCTTACTACACTCGAGTCTCCCAGGTGTACCACACCAACACCTGCAACACATTAACACAATCTCAATATAAGCTTCAACACACGATATGAGCAGGAACAGTTAACTAGACGAACCAGTGAGTGTGAGACGCTGCAGGAGACACGTAGTACAGTAATAATTATTATTAAAGCAAAGGTAAAAACTATAGCTAGAAAATATAAAAACACCAAAGGAAAGGCTGGAGGAAATGATGAGAGAAGATGTAAAAGAAAAGAAGTATTACCGAGAGGGATTACAGCAGGCGTGTGTGTCAGCCCTGGAAAAAGCCCACAAAGAATGAAAGCTGGAATGTAATGTGGAAAGAAGTGAAAAGGAAATACGAATAATATTTTGAGAAACTGGTGAATGTATCGGATGGATGAGAGAGAGAGAGAGGTGAAAGCATGTATAAGAACCCTTCAGGCGGGTGTTAAATCACAAGAACGATGTTAAAAGTGGAAGAAGAAAGATTGATACTTAGATTTAAAAGATGAATGAATCCAGACCAACTTCTCCGTACCTGCCGCGGGAGTGTTTATTTGCAAGAGTTAACACATCTCGCTACGTATAATGATTCACTATCAAATAACTAATAAAATAAGGCATATTATCATGTTGTCATAGTTACGTTGTTAGAGTTATAGTGCTGATGAAAACTATAAAAATGGGGTTAGTTTGTTTACATGTTTTAAAGTATTTGGTGTAGCGTAACGCGACGTTCTTACCAACCTTGGCACTGGGAGAGGCTGTCGGGGGAAGGTTGATGTTGATGTTGACGACTCCCCTGACGGTGCCCTCAATAGGAGGAGGCAGAGGCTCCACCAGGTGCTCTACGCTGATGGGCAGGTCTCCGCCAATCAGCTGATACTCCTGGCTACTCCAGTGTTGAGTTAACCCGCGTGACACGATCTGGGAAAATATGGTTACGTCAGGCTTCTGTTAAAAGGTTTTAGATTTAATAGACCAAAAAATGCACCCTCGTATCTCAAGCTAATTTTCTTCTTTCATATTTTTTTAGGATTCCGGAATGGCCATCTCAAGGTTTCTAACAGGATTATTTGTATGTGATTTAAGTGAAGAATTGAAACATGTACTTTGCTGTGACTCTTGTGGTCCCAGGAGATCTTGTTCGGTTATATCACGTAACAAGACTCAATCAAAATAATCTTACCTCAATCTCAAGTGTGGTATTCTTCATTTCAACGCACACCCGCAAACACTCGACCGCATACATTGTAAGACCGTCTCCTTTTCTCCCTGGACAGTGAATAATATGCATTCACTTACCTGTACAGTGAAGACCGCCGAGTCTTGGTTCCTGGCAGAGAAGAGCACAGGTAGGGCGTGTTGCTGAGTTTGTCCAGACACACACTTCAGTTTACCCTCGGGGGCGTGGATCACCAGGGAGGAGTTGGAGGGGGAGTAATAGTGCTCCAGATCTTTAGAGTACTCAGACTGACGCATGCGAGCCCGGCAGTTGAGGGTCTTCATCTGTGAGAATATCAAAGGAAGATATTAATGTCTTATGTACTGTTCTCTTTGTGTTGTAAGTCTGTGCAAGGCTACTAACACTGTGCGAGGCTACTAACACTGTGCGAGGCTACTAACACTGTGCGAGGCTACGAACACTGTACGAGGCTACTAACACTGTGCGAGGCTACTAACACTGTACGAGGCTACTAACACTGTACGAGGCTACTAACACTGTGCAAGGCTACTTACACTGTACGAGGCTACTAACACTGTGCGACTGTGTGCAAGCTACTAACACTGTGCAAGGCTACTAACACTGTGCGAGGCTACTAACACTGTGCGAGGCTACTAACACTGTGCGAGGCTACGAACACTGTACGAGGCTACTAACACTGTGCGAGGCTACTAACACTGTACGAGGCTACTAACACTGTACGAGGCTACTAACACTGTGCAAGGCTACTTACACTGTACGAGGCTACTAACACTGTGCGAGGCTACTAACACTGTGCAAGCCTATCAGCACAGGAGGCCAACACTCTCCCTACACGACAAGACGTAGCAACATTTTTCATGAGGAAATTGTTCTGTAATTGTTACTTATTGTAGTTTAAAAATCTGCCGTTTAGGTACTCATACGCTGCTCAAACTGCCCGACTTAATGTTAGCCTCTAGGTATAATAAGTACGAGTAGTCATCAACCTGGGCTGTCGTGTGCCGTTTTAGATAGTCTTAAAATTGAGTCATGTCGAATTATTTTTTTACTGAGGTCGAAATCAATAGCTATCAAGAGTCTATGTGATATTCAGTCTTAAGAAGAGAAAAAAATATTAAACTCAGGTACCTAATCTTCCTTCAGAATAAAGTTGGTGAGTTTCTCTAAGGTAATTTTAACAAAACAGTCAGGCTATTAGGTTGTTAACACCATCTGAGAAGTTTGCTGTGGTTGTTGTAAAATTTCAGAACTGAGAAAAAGGAAAAGATGATTCAAACAGATTCTCAAGCAACACAAAGGAAATATTAGTCCACATAAGACAAAATGATGTGCAAGTTTATATGGAGTCATGAAATGATACCGAGTGACACATATTTGTTAACAAGACATGCCTTGGATAATCAGTCTTGAGGTTAATACTTACAAAAACTCTGTTGGTCTTGTACGATGGTAAGACTGTAGTGAAGAGACCGTCAGGAGCTGTGGTCATGTTGGTACACCGACCAGCTGCACACACTTCCATAGGGACACCAACTGCGGGAGAACCATCTGGCAGTTCTGCTCTCAGCTGTACGAAGGAGCAAAGGTCTCAAAAAAAAGTATAACATGTTAACGTTCAATCATTATCTATAGACTGGATGTGATATGCAAATTAACACAACTTCTGATACTGGTAGGTGCAGATAGTTACAAGGGTTGTGATTTTGAGCGGTAATTTGGGTCGCTGTGAATGATAGTGGTGTCAGCATATTTTTTTTTTACTTCTTATGTCTAGTATATAAACTAACTTAGGTGTTCCATCTTCATTTGTCATGACTTAGTAACCCTTATCATTATCTTCCGTAATGTGGTATATATGTAACAAAACTATCTTCACTTTTCATGATTTATCACTCACACTTTTATCTTAGTAACTTCATCAACAAACCTTAAGAGTAAAAGGAAGATTTGGCTTCACGTATTGATCTTCGTAAAGAGTTTTGAAGGATACGGCAGTACGTGTGATGGTAACCCGACTAAATGACTTCATCTCGATGCCAGTACCTTCCTCAGTGACCTTCGCGTCCGCCACCACACTGTACACATTGCAGTCAATGATGTTCATATCTTCGTTCGTTATTTCCACTTCCTTGCACCCTGAGATCTACAGAAACGTACAGAAGAGTTAACAGAGTGTACACGTTACCAAAACAAAATGGATCACTTGAAGACCAGACACTCTAGCTTATTTCGACTAAAATTTAACCACCCTTACGCTGGAATGTCTAATCTACAAGTGGTCCTAAGTCCAAACAAAGTTCCGTGGAAAATTTGTCTAATTCATGAGTTTCCTCAGACATGGATATTAATTCCATTATTAATCCAAGTCTATTCATGACAAGATTTATTTCTTAAAGACCAAAATTATCGTAAAATTCGACAAAAACTGAAATATGAATTTAAAACGGACATAAACGGGTTAGTAAAATAGTAAATATCTCTTTGCATGTAATATTGTTTGATATGTAGATTAGATAGTCAATTTGTGTTTTGTTTTTAAGTATAAGAAGTAATTTGGTTTGTCTTTATTATACGTGAGGCTGGGTTGTGTTAGGATGGGTTGCCTTAGCTTAAGTTCAGTTAGGTTAAGCTGAGTTAAATTAATAAGGTACTCACGGTAACGTTCCGAATAACCTCAGCTTTGCACTTCTCCCTCTCGCCATTAGTGAAAGTCACCTGTAAGTTGCCTTTGACTGGCTGCCCGTAAACATAGCTGTCGGAAATGGATAAGACAGAATTTAAGCTTTATTTCAGAGTGCAGTATGTATGTATACTGTGTACCAGCAGTGTGTGTGTGTATTAAATCAATGTATACTTGTATGTTGATTTTCCTGAATAAGTATGTATTTATCTGTATACAGGTATACACACCGAGCGTACACAATCACCCATACATAGGATACCATACACAACATGAATACAATCGCATACACATATAAATATACTACATGTTTATGCTCGATATATCGGAAAAAGTGAGTCCCGTTAGACAGTCCGGATACAACACACTATACTGACGCTCTTATTTTTTTTATTCATGAAACTTGTCTCTTCGTTAAACCTAAACAGACTATTTCTCACCCAACTTATTAAATTTGGCTTTTCACTTTTATATCCAAACCTCTCCGGTCTGCACCCACGAGACAAACATACTATTGGTTGCTCACTTGGCACACACGGTAAAGGTGAACCGATCGTCTGTAGCCAGTATATAGCTCGGCTTCTTGATGGTCACCTCAAAACGTGGCAACACAAACTCATCCACCTTGAATTCCCGTCGTATTGTTTTACCGCCCGTTGTCTTCACCTGGATGCGATACATACCCTGAAACAGAGGAGAAAATTACTCTAGTTAATTGGTGATTAATGATAATTTAACAAACTTCAATCGCTTATGTATTAATTATGTGGTACGCGTGTTTACATAGCCTTATTAGAACATTTATGACATGAGGAATTGGAACCCCTAATCTTCAGGTAATCCGATCTTTTGAATGGTCCACAATCTAAACATTGCAAAGTTTGTTTGGGGGTTAATAAATGCATCATGACGTTGTTGTACAGGTCACGCATTTTTGCTAAATTATAAACACCAGAGAGTATTATAAAAAAAAAAGACCACCAGCCTTAAAACCCTTCAATCTTTACCCCCTCCCACACACCCCTCAAAATACCTCCTCACCATCTCGGGTTCGTCGGCCAGATCGAAGTCAAGGTGGACCAACCCAGCGGTGTTGTCCACGTTCTTCCACTGGGCGATGCGGGTCCGGGAGGGCGTTCTGACCCAGACTTCTCGGTACTGTCAGGAGAGCGGTGCAGAACTCATTGGGTTAGAATATTGTGTGTAAGAATTCTTCGACATAAAGAGTTCAAATACCACGTTTTTTTTTTATTCTTTTATGTATAGCTGTCAAGGCGAGGATATTAAGATTTATATATTTTTTTATTTTCACTTTTAGGTCAAATCTTCACTCTCACTCTTATTCATTCCACTCAATCATTCACTCCAATAGCTCATTCACTCCATTCATCCATTCACCCCACTCACTCCCGTACTCTTTCACTAGCACACTCACTCCAACCACTCACTCACTCACTGCTCATATCTTACAGGGTCAGAGGAGACACGCAGGTAAGGTCCATCTACGGTCATGATCCTGAACTTGACATTTTGACCAGGTTTATACAGGTATTTGTCTGTGTGGATGATGGTGAGCTTGTCAGTACTCTTCAACCTCATTTCCTCGGTGCGGTTGATCTTGACCCCTGCCACTGTGCCAAATACGTGGAGCTGACAGCGGTAATAGTCCGTATTGGGCACTGGCACCTCGTACGAACATGATTCTGTCTTTCCTGTGAATAAAAAGTGATATATCAAATTAAATCTCTATAGTGATAATGCATAACGTGTACGACCCTGCCTATCCTACAAATAAAAATTAAACATTCAATTAAATGTCTATAGTGATGATATTTAATAGACGGAGCGAGATAATAGTTGTTCAATATCATTCAATTAGTACTGGAAGGTGAACGATCTCACCCACAGAAGCAGGAGGCCCCCCCAGGAAGGTAGACTAACCCACCTGCCGGGATCTGAATGGTGGTGTTTGGAATGATGGTGACATTCTGTTCCTCCTTCTGCATGTGCCAATCTCGGGTGGTGAGGGCGATAGTGAGTCTACCTGCCGGAGCTGAAGGGTCACTCACGTACACACACACCTGGGCAGGAGATCCGGCTACCCACATACGCGGCGTAGTGATGATGTAGCTCCTGTAGGTGGTGCTGGTTAGTTAGTTACCTGGCCACCGAGGTTTTGATTTTTTTTAATGGCGCTGGGTCATACCAAGGATTCTAATACTATATATATAGTATTAAAATCCTTAGCGAGTCTTTTCCTTGTCAACATAAACACACTGGATTAGAGATGGTCCATGATTCGACGTCACAGCTTACCAATATCTCGTTGAAATTCAGTTTTCTAGGTTTCATATCAGATAGCGTCAAGAATTCTCTTCCAGTCAGTTTGTTCAACGTTAATAATTTAAATATGCCACCGAGAATTTTATTAAATAGTAATTAATTTAATGTACCAATAGTAGATAAAACTGCTTGAGTAAGAGGTCCCAAGCTTACAAATATTAAGAATACTAAATGTTACGAGTAGATCTTTATTTATCCGACTTAATTATATAAGAGACTTTATGAAATTATTTGACGAGTAATTTTATTATTTTTCAGGCGTACGTAATAGCTATAAGAACTAATTTATCAAGCATAAATAATATTAGACCATTAATCAATACATTTCACTTACAATATATTCATGTTAAGTTAATAAATAACTATACACTAGCCATCAACAATAAAAATAGGAGTGAAAGATCTCGCTGATTCCCTACGTGGATTCTCTCTCCAGTGAATTAAACAAAGGCCTATTTATATAACTACAAAATAAAAAAATTATGCACCGACATACGACTGAAATTAGTTGTCTAAAATTAATTTAAATATTAAAAAACATTATGCTTTAGGTTTATAACATACCTGTACACTACAGTATATCCACATTTATATTTGTGTATATTATTCAGACTCCAGACGATGGTCTTACAGATCTCTCAAATAAAATGTATACTGTATATTTACTGTACCCCAAGACTCCCGAGCATTCTTATTTACAACGACCATTCCAACAGTTACATAAAATAAAATGATAATGCCATAATGACGTACTTACCCACAACCTAAGGTCGAGATGAGGGCCAGAACACATGCCAGGAGACACAAGGAGCCCGGGGCCGCCATAGCAACAGATGGAGACGTCCTCGCTGTGTGTCGGCGGCTGAGGGAGTGAGGATGGTGCTAGCCGGGCAGCACATCCTCACGTCCGGTTCCTCCCCTTCCTCCAGTTCCCCCTTCACGGTGCCTCACTGCTGTGCTCAGTAGATGGGTAGCAACAGTGACAGGGACTTTTGGATACACATATACCTGGATGAACCGATTTTTTTGTGTGTGCAACATTAAACTAGTTTCACAAATTAAAGCCCATGCAAATAACATATGCATGCTTTTTTTTTCTTGTCAAATCATTCCTAAACACACGCACTTATCTCGTGAATTAACGCACAAGAACAGCCTCCCGGATTTTATTGAGGGTCTTGTTACCTACTGTGAAAAAGGAGACCTCGCTGATCGTACGTCACACACCTTTACATAATATCGTAATAATAATTTTTCTGATCTTACCGGACAGCCTGAGCTGTTGAGTTACAACGGACTTCGTTATCATGCTGGTATAGATCATTTTCATAACACTTCCTCCCTTCGAAATGCAGTCGGTTTGTGATCGGCTCACCCTAGTTGTATTTCTCTCAAATGAGACCTTGGACCATGGCTGTTATCTCCCTACTCTTGTCCTATACATCAGATATTGGAAAGTGCTTTCATTCGAACTTTAATGCTGAAAAATATGATTTAATATTGCTTAAGTTTACGAGTGTTTTAAACGTTGGTTGAACTTCTATACCAAGTAATTTCTATCTCCACGGAATTCTATATTAATATTTGTCAAACAGTGTTCAGAGATCAACGGGAACACCATTTCGACAAGAATTTAAACTACGAATTTCTTCAAAGCCAAAATTAGCCATAATAATTGAAACCACTCAACCACATGAAACCATCGAAGAAACCCTTTAACTTTAAGGTTAACACTACTACTTATACTGCTGCTACTACTACTACTACTACTACTACTACTACTACTACTACTACTTCATCTTCTACTGCATTTTATTCTACTACTCGTTTATCTTCTACTTCGTCTTCATGTATCCCTTTTGGAATGGGGTTTCTCACGGGCAGATCCAAGAATATCAAAAGGGGGAACGGTGAGGGGGTCCAAACAGTTGTGGGTGGGAAGAACAGGAGCACAGCGGGACAACTCGGGTAGTGGTGCTACAAGCCCCATCCCGGATAATTTTTTAAATCTGACCAATATCCTGGGCATTTTGAGGCCATTTTGAAGTCATGTGCACTTGATATTAAGAGATATTCTGAAATCAATACTAAGTATTTTTTACTGTATAAAAACGCCTGAGTGGTAGTTGTGATTAGGATAGTTGTGGTAGCGATGAGGATCGTGGTTGTGGTGGTGATGAGGATAGTGGTTGTGATGAGGATAGTTGTTGTGGTAGTAGTAGTGATGAGGACAGTTGTGGTAGTGATGAGAATCGTGGTTGTGGTAGTGATGAGGATAGTGGTTGTTGTGGTGATGAGGATAGTAGTTGTGGTAGTGACGAGAATCGTGGTGGTTGTGGTGGTAGTAGTAGTGATGAGAATCGTGGTTGTGGTGGTAGTAGTGATAAGGATCGTGGTTGTGGTGGTAGTAGTAGTGAAGAGAATCGTGGTTGTGGTGGTAGTAGTAATGAGAATCGTGGTTGTGGTGGTAGTAATAAGGATCGTGGTTGTGGTGGTAGTAGTGATGAGAATCGTAGTTGTGGTGGTGGTAGTAGTAGTAGTAGTAGTAGTGATGAGAATCGTGGTTGTGGTGGTAGTAGTGATGAGGATAGTGGTTGCGGCGAGAAGTGGCGGGCGTGATATCTTGTGTAAGGGGAGTGAATCGTCAGTGTGGTCGCACTCTTCTTGTCGGACTTGCCCTTGAACGTACTTGACCTTATAACGATATTTCTGACATTCATACATAGCAACACACACACACACACACACACACACACACACACACACACACACACACAAAGTTAAACTCTCACAAGTACATTTAATTCCACCCAAACCTTAAAATATGACCACGATGAATATACACGTTCTCTGTTCGATACTGTCAGTTGTAAAGACCGATTAATCATTTATAATCCTAACTATCCACATAATTGCCTTAACTGGTATATCATTAATAAGTTTTAATTCAATAACTATAATAAAACAAGAATCAGGGATGACATTTTATTAACAGATCGAGAGAATACACAGGATTCATTAAGCCACTGTACCGCCCTCATACCAACACAAATGCTTGATGAAATGCCCTCTGTCCGTCCTCTCAAATTTTAAGCATTACAACTGTGGTATAAAATTTAACAAAAACTATAAATTTACCGTTTAACAAAATATAAAAAAAATGCTGAAACACTCCCCTCACAATATGATCACTACTTCATGATCATATAACCATTAAATGCAGTTACAGTATTTGATTTTATCTTCTTTTGATCGTCTTGGTTAAAAGTAAAATACCTTGTAAAACAGATAGATTATTAAAAAATGAAATAAAATAAAAGAGTAATTGGACTTGTATCTTTGCTTTATGGCCATTCTCTACACTTGTAGGAGTTGGCCATAATCCTGACAGTACCTCAAACTCCTGCACCTCTTGACCCATCTTGTGTTCTCTACATGCCCGAGCCATCTTAATCAACCTTTATGCAAAACCTCGCCAATACTGTACCCTCAATGCCCAGCTGCCCTCTTAGCTCTTATAAACCCAAAGCTAAGCTTTATATAACCTTCATAGTAAAATCAATGTGCACTTTTACTATCGAGTTTCTAAGATAATACAATACTCATTTAGATTTAACTGAAACTCACAATTCATCATTCTCACGTGTACTTTATCAACAGGTTGTAGATGGATATTCATACTAAAGTGAGAACAACTTCATAAGAGTCAGCTAACCCCAACACAAATTTGTATTTAATATATATCTTTAGTTCTGGCACAACATCCGATGTCATGCTGTACGTCAACAGACTATACTCAAATGTTATAAAACCATGTGTTCCTATTTATCAGTATCTGAGAAGTAATGCATTTGTTACTAAAACACACCGCTAATGGTGGTAGTTAACAAATTATTCTAATGGTCTGCCAAAGAGTGATGTTCCTAATCTATTCTTTAATTTCCCGTAGCGACTCGGCACACTGATACACTGGTCCAACAAAGTGGTAATCGCCGACTAACGCAAGAAAAACAATCATCGGGGAAACGTGAAGCACAGATCACCATAACAAAAGTGATGAACTGACACCAAGTATAGTGATGTTTAAGGAAAGTTGCCAGAAAACACAAGAACAAAGACAATTTCGTTTTGTTATTTCACTGCGCTTCATTGGCTAAGGTCCTTAACACTACACTAAGCCCTGGTTTACACACAAAGAAAAAAAAAGTTGATAATTCTCTCTGATAGGGGGAAGACATCACAAGAAAACATGAAGCAGAGATCTGTATTTTTCTGAAGTAGGAGTTTTTTTTTCTTCTTTTTTTTTACACATCAGCTGTTGAGACCAGCATCATTCACCGACCCTAGAAGCAACTGGCAATACAAGGCATCTGGAGTGAGCCATCTAGCGGCACTCGGTTGGAGGTGGCAATGTGTAGCTCTGTAGTTGGGAGAGAACATTCCACTATTAGCATCATACTTATATAAAGTTCCATATGTTACATTTTTTTTTATTAATTTCCGAATAAAGTTGTATTAACACATACATCAATCCTCCAATTCAACAATGTTAATGCTGCCTACAATGTAAGCAAACAGATTATCACGTAACTCAAGAGAAGAATGTAATGTTAAAAGATTCCATTGTATCATCGCCCGGTCAACTATTTAAGTCTGGTATCAATTTATATTCTGAAGTTCTCTAGGATCTCTATTCTGAAGTTCTCTAGGATCTCTATTCTGAAGTTCTCTAGGATCTCTATTCTGAAGTTCTCTAGGATCTCATTTTAACAGATAGTAAATTGTCATACGAGATTAACATATTGGCAAATCTTAAATGAACTACAAAACGGACTTTCCATGGAAGTTCGTCTTTACAATGTAGAAATAAAAGTGAATTAATTGTTTGGATTCTCGTCAATTTCTGGTAGATTGTGTTGTTATTCCTACACCTCTGCAGTGAACAAACACAGATTTTGAAGCACCTCGATTTCTTCAAAATTCATATCACATTTTCTACGGAGGTTCTTGAACTTAAGGAGTATAATGGACAAAAATGCAAAGGTACCGTTCACTGGTCACTTCATTCACTTGTATGATTACAGCAATAACACCTCACCAAACTGCTGTTCTTTACCATAAGACTTTTCATTAGTTTGTTTTCAAGAAGGTAATAATGCGTAATGACTTCCAATTATAAATACTTTTAGTTTAATTTTGTTATACATTGCGACAAAAGCACATTAAACTTACCTTGGAAAACTCGTACTCAGGCTGGTAGTAGTCGTAAACACGCACTGTGCCAGGCTTCACATCTTCCACGTCAACCACTCGTATCACACGGAAGTTTGCACAGGTGTCTTGTGCAGTTAACTCTTCGATGTAGAAGGAGACTTTGCTGCCATCCACCTCATAGCGTTTTATGTTGGGGTCATATCTCACAGCATTCTTCAGGTCTTCTTTCTCGGGGATGTAACCAGAGACAAGATCAACCTCGATGACAGCCATGTTAGACTTGCCATCAGGGAGGCGATAAGCAGTGCATACCGTGATGCGTTTGGTGACGCACCTCTTATCCGGAGCTGTGTTGGTGTTGACAGTCATGTCGAAGGCTTTACTTGCCTCAGGCTCAGGAACATTATATCGAAGAACAGCCTGCATGTAAGAGCTGTGTTAACTTCATGGCATTAAATATTTTTATTATGATTAGTGATGAGTAACATAACAGAAGACTCACAGGATTCTAAAAGCAAACTTTTTAATTGTTTCATCTGCACTATAATGATGTTCAATCTTACCTGCAGAACAGCACATCCTTGACCCGTTACAGTAACAGACACATTGGTAGGGAGTGTTGGCAGTGTTACCAGCTGCTGCAGGAGTTTATTGTCATCTGTGACAGTGAAGGGATGGGAGAGCCCAGTAGCTGTCACTGTTGCCACCACGTTCAAGGAACCCTGGTACAACTGGGACTCATACATGGCCAGAGCCTGGAGGGCCACCACTGTGTCCTGGACAAAGACAAGTCTTATGTAGTATTGTACTTCAGCAACCGAGGTCTTTAAACACACATAAATCACTTAAGAAAGTAATAGTTGCAATAATCATTACGATATAAGTGAAAGATCCTCACATGCACAAACTTTCTATATTATCGTTCACTCTCTCTGGCTGCAGTGTTGGTTGTTAGGTTAAATACATAACTACTCGCATCACATATTACTGTACTTTATAACCTTCTACTACCGCTTTAAGGTGTCTTCAGAATGCATCCTTAACCTCTAGTCCCTCACTTATCTATGCACCAATATATCCCTCATTCTTAACCCACACAATTTTTGTTTTGTTACACCAGCATCCTGGACCCACGCAAAGTTGCTATTAATACAACTAGTCCTTTCTAGAAAGTACAGACACTCCTTTCGTAAAATTAACATTCGCCTGCAACACTCCTGCTCCGTGTTCACCCTCAAGTCTCTCACACACACACACACACTTCAGTCTTCGGTTTCCAATATCATGCCTTTAATTTTCTCTTTGCATCATTAATTCATTAATATTTCAATATAATCGACTAAAAACCTTCCCTCTGGGGTGCCATACCTGTGTTGAGTAGAATCCACCTTGTCCGTTCCTCTGTGTGGTGAGCCATTTTACAATCTTCCTCGACTGTTCTTGGTACCTCTTTGGACTCCTTGTTAGCATGGCCAGGAGGACATACCCAGCTGTCTCCACTCCTATAGCATTACTTTTTCCTGGCATGGGAGAAGATAAATCTTGTGACCTTTGAAATGAATGTCTTTTGAGCAATAATCAGTGAACTAAATATTCAGAATAATGTAAAAAAAAAAGTAAGAGATATTAAAGAACAACCGTAGAGTAAAGGTATCTGCAATAACGTTACCAGAGACAATATAGTAAGACTTAACATTCAAATTTTCAACACAATGGATCAAAATTCTCTTCAAACCAGTAATAATAATTTCTCATGGTGTTACCTGGTCCTTCGGGCAGCTTCCAGTACAATGAGTTGGTGTTCACAAGAGCCTGGTCGAGCAGATCTTGGAGAACCGACTCGGCATGAGGCAACTGAGCCAGGGCCAGGGCATAGGCCTTCAGTGCCAGGGTGTAGGGGTCCCGTGAGGTGCCAGATCTTACACACTGGGCAGCTGGACAGTAGGATGGGTTACAGGACTCGTCATCAGACTCTAGCAGGGCGATCATCACATACGCCGTCAGCGGTACAGGCGACAGAATTCCCTCGATGCCTCCCTGTCAAGAAGATTGGTGGGATTACTTACTTTTATCTACATCACCTGAAGATTAGACCTAATTTATTTCACCTTGAGAACCACCCAAACAATATCCTAACATAGCCTGATCTAACCAAATTAGAACCCCAGGTAGTGTTAGGCTATTAGGCGGTTTAATAAACAGGTGAATTAAATTGGTGTATAGACTTTTTTTCAGAATCATAGTTGATGTGGTAATAGTAAAACAATGATACTGTAACATTAATAATACCGAGACAACATACATGCGTGTACCTTGGATAATTGTGTGATATTACTCGACACATTTCTAGTTTCCTGATTTTTTTGCAGGTCCCAGAAACTTTATTATACTTCAAGAGTATTCATGCACCCCCTTTCAGCAGACATTTTACTGCTGTGTGTAATGTCAATAGTTTATATCATAATAGTAATTAATAATGTATGTAAAATACCCATTAGTTTTTCTATCTACTGTATACCTATCCACATCAAACCCAAATTTCCTACAAATTAGAAAATATTTACTGTATCGTCGTATAGAACTTTTGCAGGCACCTTATTTTGTAGAGAAGTTTCTAATGCGCTGGCTTGTTTTGTCTACTTCTCTTGCTTTCCAGAAAGCTTGCCATTAAGCTCACCATTTCAATCATTCTACCGCAATAGTTCAATGTAAAGCTTGTTAATTACGCTTACCTTCAAGGCCTTGTTGAAGACTTTGCCAACAGATCTGAAGCAGCCATCTGGCGATTGTTTGGAAACGAGCCAATCCCTTGTTTTGTTCAGACCTTCCTTGTCAATCTGAAATCATAAGATATGATGAAATTAAAAAAAAAAAATCAAAATGCCCGAGCTCACTTGGAACATAAAAGTCAAGATATATAGATCATATACAAGTCCCGCATCCCATCCGTCTCTGTCATGATGTATCAAGTCTCCACATACTGTACGTAATGTGCAATTATAGTTTTACAGGAGGATTCACTCGCTGGTAGCCAGAGTTTTGCTAATATAACAATTATTTATGAACTGAATTCCACATTAGGGAACGTCCACTGTATCAAGTCCTCTTGAACGATTTTAATCGCCCTCAAGATTTTTGCAAAGCTTGTTTTAAAACACCCTTTCCCTAAATAGGCTACCAGCAAGAGGATTACCCTATGTATGAGAAAAGGAAAGATTGATTCATGTCCTGTGGAACGAATTCAATATAATAATGGATATAAATTAGTTAATTCTGAAATAAAATTTTTTTTACTAACCTGGATATAGTCTTGAGCTTGGGCGAAGGACTTCAGCACGAAGGCCGTCAACCAGGTGGAACCGGAGCTATCAACGTTCCCGAAGGCGCTGTATGATCCGTCACTGCGTCGGTACCGGAGTTGTCTTTGGTAACCTAGAAAGCAAACTTTACATTAAACTTTTACGCTAATACTCACACTACAGACTATCATAATACACTTCAGATATTCAACCACCTTCAGGAAATATATCACATTAGTTGTTTAAGTTGTCGAATTAAACCAGTGTTACCATCATAAAACTTCAAAACATAATTATAAAACGTCTGCATTATTTGTTTTCCTTCTATAGAGTTAGGATGTTTTGTGTACTCTTCAACATCATTTCCATTCTGGCATCGTGACTACGTTAATACTGTATACACTTAACTGACCTACTGAAACTTTTCAATCCCAGCTCATGTTATACACACTACTGTTGACGTTATCCTATCATGTTATATACTACCGTTGACCTTGACCTATCATGTTATATACTAACGTTGACCTTGACCTGTCATGTTATATACTACTGTTGACCTTGACCTATAATGTTATATACTACCGTTGACCTTGACCTATCATGTTATATACTACCGTTGACCTTGTCCTATCATGTTATATACTACCGTTGACCTTGACCTATCATGTTATATACTACCGTTGACCTTGACCTATCATGTTATATACTAACGTTGACCTTGACCTGTCATGTTATATACTACTGTTGACCTTGACCTATAATGTTATATACTACCGTTGACCTTGACCTATCATGTTATATACTACCGTTGACCTTGTCCTATCATGTTATATACTACCGTTGACCTTGACCTATCATGTTATATACTACCGTTGACCATGTTATATACTACGTTGACCTTGACCTGTCATGTTATATACTACCGTTGACCTACCTGTCATGTTGACCTTGACCTGTCATGTTATATACTACCGTTGACCTTGACCTGTCATGTTATATACTACCGTTGACCTTGACCTGTCATGTTATATACTACCGTTGACCTTGACCTGTCATGTTATATACTACCGTTGACCTTGACCTGTCATGTTATATACTACCGTTGACCTTGACCTATCATGTTATATACTACCGTTGACCTTGACCTGTCATGTTATATACTACCGTTGACCTTGACCTATCATGTTATATGCTACCGTTGACCTTGTCCTATCATGTTATATACTACCGTTGACCTTGACCTGTCATGTTATATACTACCGTTGACCTTGACCTATCATGGAGTCTGACTTTGTGAATATGTAGTACAGTATCTTCAGTGTACCTTTCTAATTTACCTCAACAGTTCAATTACTGTATATCGTAACTGTCAACACTACTTTCATGTATGTATGTATGTATGTATGTATGTATGTATGTATGTATGCATGCATTTCGTGGTGACCTGTGGTGTAATGATCAGCATGATCGCCTCACAAGCAACAGACCCGGGTTCGATCCCCTGGCCGGGTGAAACCATGGGCAAGTTTATTTACGTCATTTCCCTGCAGTAATTGGGAACCTGGATGTTAATCGATTTGCGGATCGTATTCCAGGGTAATGGTTAGCCAGTGCAGTTGGCGAGTAGTCCGGTCTTCTCCGACTATTCCTTGACACGGAGTCCTGCAACTCGTTAACTTAGGGTGTGGTTGTTATGTTGGCGACAGCTTCTACACAGACAAATTCACGCCTAGGTGACCCTTGGGCCTGCCACCCTCGTTACATGAGGGGCAACCATTATGTATGTATGTAACTACATTACCGTTTTTCATGGATGTGACAAGTTTCCTGGTTGTCTCTGGAGTGGTTTGGTTGGATGCCTCGAGGTACCTCATGATGAAGATGTTGGGGGCAAAGTTGATCATATTCTGCTCTCCACAACCATACGGCAGACGGACCAGGTTTCCCAGATTCTGTGGAGTGCACACTAAGTTAAACTTTATGTTGTGGCACTAGAGGTGTACCGTGTCGTAACCTACTCACTTGAGACCCTCCCATATGTTGTCCTTTTAGAAGAACAACAAAGCAGTTAAGAAAAATATTTTAAAGTAATGTCATCATCTTTCTCGGCATTTCAAAACAATACTCCAAAATCAATGCACTTTAAGAGGGTAAGTCACGTAGAAAAAAAAGTCTCTTATCAAAAAGATATAATGAAGTATAGAACTGTAGATGTTTGTGTTATAAAATAAAAAGTTTTATTCATGGTAAAAGTAATGGTAAATAGCGAACCTCTAGAGAAAGAGCGAGGAGGTCACCCACAACTGTGACCCAAGCTCGGTCTGATCCCTCCACGATGCCCGGGGGAGCCTCCAGTTCCCATTCCTCCAGTGAGTCTGTAAGTGTCTCCAGGTCTGGTTCAAGAAAAACAAGACATACTAAGTAAATTCTGGCTCCAAGACATGTGTAAACATTTCTTCATTTTGTTGTAATAATACAGGAGCAAGATTTTTATTCTCTCTGCATGTGAACTTAAAAAGTGAAATGGTGAAGTCTTTGTGGCAGTGACCCTGTGGAATGACATGGAAGAAGTTTTTGCAGGTATAGAACCAAGGACATTAGAAGTCTCACCTTTGGAGCAGACGTACTTGGTCCAGGTCTCCTCCTTCAGGAAGCCCTCGGCCTCAACCTTTATGGGTTTGATCAGAGCGTCTCTGGAGATAAAAGGAATAAGAAAATAGAGAAATTTACTCATTTCGTCAACTATGATGCAGAGGGAGAGTCTTGGATGAGGAAGTGGTGCAGTTGAACACACTAGTAAATGCTCTACGAGTCAATATCATTGTGGTCAAATTATTGTCTCCATCAATATAAAGGTGATATAACAAAGAATATTCAACAGACCTTTTCTCGATGGAGGTGTCGCCTGACCCACAAGGCTCAGAGTACTGGTAGTCCACGAACGCCGACACAGTAATGTTGACTTCACCGATCACCAGTGGCTTGATCTTGACTGTGTGGACAACCTTGTCTTGTGCTGGTAGACACGAGCTACGCCGTCCAAGCTCACCTGGTGCTCCTGGCTCCTGTATGATCTCGTATTCTTCACTCTCCCCAACACTCACACTCAACTAAATGGACAAGTAGAAATAATTTTGAATAATAAATACAAAATTTACTTATGTAACTTTTTTTACATTTATAGTAAAAGTGAGAGGATTAAAGTTGGAAATAATTTACCAATCGAATAGCTAAAAACGTTCTTCAAGACCAGATTTTGGTTATCTGTGAAGCATTTGGTACAGAAGGCAGTGTGGCCAGCGCTGCACTCTAACACCCTCACTTCCCCAAATGAAAAGTTAGGTACACAGTTTAAAGCGGTTCTTTTCATAATTACTGAGGACATATTAGTATTGGCTGGTCCAGTTCATAATTGCTGAGCACTTACAGGTACTGGCTGGTCTGGTTAGTAATTACTGAACACTTACAGGTACTGGCTGGTCTGGTTAGTAATTACTGAACACTTACAGGTATTTGTCGGTCTAGGTAGTTGAAAATGGACATCTTGACGGGGAGTATCTCGCCACGCTTGACAGTGGGGGGAAGGGTGAGGTCGACGAAGAAGGGGGAGAAGGTAGTGATGGACTCCCTCTCAGACAGTGCCACGCCCTTCTCTGGGTGGACACACACGGCCTTGCCCACCCACTGTGTGATGGTGTCAGGCAGGGTCAGGTCCTGGATGTTCACCCCAGACGATCTGTGTACAACATTCACTGATATAACGAACTGTACCCATCTAGTAATACAGGAAACGTCACTTGGTCTAGGCTTCACACTCGCATTCTCAAACTGTGCTAAACCAAGAACTGTACTGTTTTAAGTCAATCATATCACCTGATACTCAATTACGGAGGTAAACAAAGGTGAAAACACTGTCCCACAAAACCCCTTAGTAACAAGCCATCAGTATTTAAATGCGATTGGTTCTACATTCACGAAGCTTTTGTACAGTATGTGCAGCAACAACTTTACAGTATAAATGCTGTCGGTAATTGTCATGAATATTGCATTATCTAAAATATATATATATATATATATATATATATATATATATATATATATATATATATATATATATATATATATATATATATATATATATATATATATCTATCTATCTATCTATCTATCTATCTATCTATCTATCTATCTATCTATCTATCTATCTATCTATCTATCTATCTATCTATCTATCTATCTATCTATCTATCTATCTATCTATCTATCTATCTATCTATCTATCTATCTATCTATCTATCTATCTATCTATCTATCTATCTATCTATCTATCTATCTATCTATCTATCTATCTATCTATCTATCTATCTATCTATCTATCTATCTATCTATCTATCTATCTATCTATCTATCTATCTATCTATCTATCTATCTATCTATCTATCTATCTATCTATCTATCTATCTATCTATCTATCTATCTATCTATTCTATCTATCTATCTATCTATCTATCTATCTATCTATCTATCTATCTATCTATCTATCTATCTATCTATCTATCTATCTATTCTATCTATCTATCTATCTATCTATCTATATATATATATATATATATATATATATATATATATATATATATATATATATATATATATATATATATATATATCTCCATCACCATACACAGCTTATCAGACATCGATTTGTTATTATATATTTTGTTCCGAGAAGTAAAGGACGAATTCTTACGGGAGGATCAGGAGGTCCCAGAGCCAAGTTTCAGGGAAGTTGGTCCTTGGGGCATCTGCTTGTTTACTACTGTCTCCCTTCACACGGAGACCGAATCTTTCATCTTCGGCGATTGTTTCATGAAAATCTTGATGAAAAGAGCTCTGAGGTCTTGAGAAAGCTACATGTCCACCAGCGGTCGAAATAATGCTTTGAGGACGTAAGGTCTTTGCCTCCTCTGAAAAGGAAAAATAGTTACTTTTCTTCATAAGTAAAGTGAAACAAGTAATGCAGTATTACCACTGGATATTTTTGCTTATTAGAGATAACTTTATTGTATCTACAAGTAACTTTTTTTAAGGGAATTAGCCCACCCGGGCACAGGTCAAACGACCCACAACGGGGCCTAGGGGGCGAAAAAATAAGAACAAAAAAAATTAAAAATAGAGAAGAAAAAGGTTAGACTGTTAATCTACACCACGAATATGACAGGAAACCAGCTTTTTAAAGTGACAGATTGTATAAGTATGGAAACAGAAGGCAGAGCATTCCACAATTTGGCTGTGTGAGGAAAGAAGGATGTACTATAACGGTTATTCTAGTGTGACCGACAGCCACAGAGAAACGGTGGGCACCGCGGGCAAGACGAGTGTTACGAGCACACGGCCTTGCCGGCGGTACACAGGATGCCAAATCCACCGAACATTGCCCATTAAAGTACCTGTAAAGGAGAGAGAGAGAGAGAGAGTGAAGCAACATTGCGGCGAAGAGAAAGGGAAGAAAGATTGTCAACTAAAGGAGGAGAATTAATAAGACGAAATGCCTTTGATCTAACAGTTGGACAGAAGGAGAGCCACCCCAGATATGAGAGCAGTACTCCCAAGTTAGGACGAATGAATCCCTTATATACTTGAAGCAACTGCTCAGGAGTGAAGTAGCTACGGCATCTGTACAGTATTCCCAACTTTCGGGAGGCAGCTATGTTAAGGATGTGTGACTTCCATTTATCACCAGATTAATTCACTTATAATGTACTGACTCATTAGTAAACCTTGTGTAAGTTAAGTTGGGATAGGTTGGGTTATGATACTTAACTATTAATACAATTCATCATTTATAGTTTGTATTCGGTTTGTATATGCTATGTACACGTGAGCTTGATTTTTCTTAAGATAGAAGTCACTGAAACTATTGTATTGTACAAATTACTATTTCCTTAGACTTCCCAGCTATTAAGATAAAATATAAATTTGTACAGTTTTCATAACTCGTCGTTTTATTGATCTTAAACACCTGTGGACACCAATGTACACAGAACCGCATTGTGTCGAAAATCGTTACCTACAAAAACTTCCACAGCCAACCACTCAACAGAAAGCACCTGACATCTTAAAGGACTATCAAGACAGCAGGGATAACACCCAAACCAGTTTTCACATATGAACAAATTTAAATAAACTTTACAGTACATTACCTGCCTCACATGGCCTCGTCTCCACAGTCAAGTCAGTGAAAATGTACAGGCCGGATGTCTGAAAAACGTATTGAATCTAATTGTGACAGATTTATAATAAAAACATAATTAGTGTACAAAGAGAGCTTCAGAAGTACAGTATAAATAATAATGATAATACAGTATTACAGCTTATAATTACCATATACCTGTACAGTATATAATGAATATACAACACACAGCAGAGAGAGGCTAGCAAGGAAAGTATGGGAGACGAAGGTGGTGGGAGGAGGAGACCTACTAAGACCAACGGTGGGACGACAAGAGTGAATAGAAAATTGGTTAAAGAGGAAGACGAGGATAGCAAACGGTGACAAAGGAGAAGCCTACAGTAGATGAAGTGGGACTGTGCAGTGAGAGTCGTGTGACAAATCTCAAAGCCAATAGGACACAAGAAGATAAATAATGCGATATATATATATAACACATACGAAGTTTTTCAAGTTATCTTACATCAAACATCTTCAGAGCATCCACGAAGTTGGTTTGGTAACTGGAGTATCTTCTCAGAGGAACAAAATCTGTGAAGTAGCCCAACATAAGACGATGTACATAAAACAGAGGCGCTCATACCCCACTACCACTGTGGGAGGGACAGTACTAGAGGAGGTTCTGTTAGTTCTTCCTTCAGGTTCACATAAGACAATTAGTTTCCTCCCATGAGAAACAACTGTGATTGGGGATTCTCAACACCACCCCTGATATAGGGAGAGAGGACGGAGGGAGGGAGAGAGAGAGGACGGAGGGAGGGAGAGAGGACAGAGGGAGGGAGAGAGGACGGAGGGAGGGAGAGAGGACGGAGGGAGGGAGAGAGGACGGAGGGAGAGAGGATGGCGGGAGGAGGAGGGAGGGGGAGGGAGGACGGAGGGAGGGAGGGAGGAGGACGGAGGGAGGGAGGGAGGAGGACGGAGGGAGGAGAGGAGGGAGAGAGGACGGAGGGAGAGAGGACGGAGGGAGGAGAGGAAGGGAGGGAGGACGGAGGAGGAGGGAGGGAGGGAGGGAGGGAGGGAGGGAGGGAGGAGGACGGAGGGAGGGGAGGAGGACGGAAGGAGGGAGGGAGGACGGAGGGAGGAGGAGGAAGGAAGGAGGGAGGGAGGGAGGACGGAAGGAGGGAGGGAGGGAGGGAGGAGGAGGACGGAAGGAGGGAGGGAGGGAGGGAGGACAGAAGGAGGGAGGAGGACGGAAGGAGGGAGGGACGGAAGGAGGGAGGGAGGGAGGGAGGAGGACGGAAGGAGGGAGGGAGGGAGGACGGAAGGAGGAGGGAGGGAGAGGGAGGGAGGATGGAGGGAGGAGGGAGGGAGGAGGGGGAGGACGGAAGGAGGGAGGGAGGACGGAAGGGAGGGAGGGAGGAGGGAGGGAGGAGGACGGAAGGAGGGAGGGAGGGAAGACGGAAGGAGGGAGGGAGGGGAGGAGGAGGAGGGAGGGAGGAGAGGACGGAGGGAGGGAGGAGGGAGGACGGAAGGAGGGAGGACGGAAGGAGGGAGGACGGAAGGAGGGAGGGAGGGAGGACGGAAGGAGGGAGGGAAAATAGTGCCGAAATCGTGTCTTTCTGAATCATATGCTTTGTTTATTCTCTTCTTCATAATATTAAGAACTGAATTAACATACGTATTATCTCCATGTCATCAAATATATTTTTTCCCCATTTAGAAATTACCTTAAAGAATTTTCAATGATCAAATATTTTACCAGGATTGTTTATAATTAATTTTTGCTGTTGATATTATGGCAATACATTAATTCTTTATCACATACAAATACTTGAACCTAACCTCCGATTAATCTAGCTGCAGCGGCTTTTTTCAGATCCTCTTTACGTTGTTGCTCTTTGCAGTATTTGTTGTTGTTGATTTGGGAGTTCCCACCAATGTTGATGAAGAAGTTATTCGCAAAGTCGAACAGTTTATCCAAGGTGATGGGGTCAGGATCTACTGCCAGGAGCTCGGAGCTTCTGTCCACCACACCTGTGTTGACGAAGTGAAACTTATTGAACGTCAGTAATGTGATAGTTACTAGTCCTTCTGATTTAAGTAACTTGGAAAGAAAGGAAGTTAAACACCAGCTCACACTGGAAAGTTTACCAGTGCTCTCATCAAAATAGGGATACATTTTCTTGTGTTCTTAAATCACAGTAATACAAAATGAAATCTGGTTACCTTGTTTTTTTTTTAAGCCCAAGTGAAGAGGAAAACAGGTCTGCCATATGTCAACAGTGTGGAGAGTGGCTGATACATACCGAGGCTACACACTGAGTTTGGTTCCGACGAGAGTGTCAAAGTGGTCTGTTGTCCAGGTTCTAACTGAGCGTCTGACCAGGTGAGGTTAACGCTGCTACCAAGACACTTCTCCACCTCCAGCTCTCTTATGTCTGCCACCACCTCCCCGTCCTGACGAGTGTACCACACCAACACCTGCAACACATTAACAGTCTTATTACACCCGAGTCTGACAGTGAACGGTGTTACTAAGTTTTTCTTGATCTTTAATTTTTATCTTAAATATCATAGTTCTTCTTGGCTACGTCTAACAGCGGCTTAGGCCAGGGCAAGTCATTAAAAGATGACTTGCAATTACTTTTAATTGGTTATTTAAACAAGTAAAGTACTTCAGTTTAGTTCGTGGGGCATGTCGAGTCAACTGTGTACAGATATTTCAAAATTATTTGAATCATCCGTGAGAGTGAGTGAGTGAGTGTGTGTGTGTGTGTGTGTGTGTGTGTGTGTGTTGGTCTGCCAGACTCGGGCATGATCAGTCGTGACGCTATAAAATTAAGAACTTCACAAACCTTGGCCTTGGGAGAAGCTGTCGGGGGAATTTTTATGTTGATGTTGACGACTCCCCTGACGGTGCCCTCAATAGGAGGAGTCAGAGGCTCCACCAGGTGCTCCACACTGATGGGCAGGTCTCCACTAGTCAATTGATACTCCTGGCTACTCCAGTGCTGGACCTTCCCACGTGAAATAACCTGAGAAAACGATGTATAGACTAATCATTCCTGGGATCTACTAAGCTACCTAGGGGGCGCTCTGGTAATGTCAAATTAATTAAAATGTTACAAAAGATAGTAAACAGGACCTTAGAGACCTAAAGGGTAATTCAATTGATCACATAACTTCCAAGTCAGTTATAGTACGAGAACTCTGAAAGGATTACAGCCAACAGGTTGGAGGCTCTCATCAGGCTCTAACTCCTGGGATTCTATTCGAAGAAACCGCTGATCATCTTTCTGAATATTATACTATAACACCATCGTGAGAATTTGATTTTAAATTAATTTAATTGCCCTTTGTCTCAACAGTTATTCATAGTTATTCCAAACAGAAGCATCGATCAGCTCCGATTCTAAATTTACATGTCCGTTTTTACATCAAAACGTTGTCTTTATGAATTACTCAGATCAAAGACTAAGCATTAGTAGGACTGGAGAAACTCTGCTAAAGGAAGCAAGACCTTATCCCCAAATCATTTGATATCAGTAAACACTAATGTTTACCTCAACAAAAAAGGCAGTCTGGTATGAAACCAGCTGGATTCGGTAAAATGCTACTGACATCCACTTAAGCAGCACGGGCAGTTCCCAATGAAACGTTCACGGAGCCATCAGCTCGATGAACAGGCTTTGTGTGAAATATCACATTGTCTAGAACTGCTTTTAGTGCTCTTGTGGTATGGTCGGTAGCGTTCCCTGGTCCCATGCATTAGGTTAAGGGTTCGAGTCCTGGCTGGTGAGGTCGTTGATTATATACATATATATACACACACATATATATATATATATATATATATATATATATATATATATATATATATATATATATATATATATATATATATATATATATATATATATATATATATATATATATATATATATATATATATATCACTGTAGGTATGATATATATATATATATATATATATATATATATATATATATATATATATATATATATACTTACCTGTACAGTGAAGACCGCCGAGTCTTGGTTCCTGGCAGAGAAGAGCACAGGTAGGGCGTGTTGCTGAGTTTGTCCTGGTACACACTTCAGTTTACCCTCGGGGGCGTGGATCACCAGGGAGGAGTTGGAGGGGGAGTAATAGTGCTCCAGATCTTTCGAGTACTCAGACTGACGCATCAGAGCCCGGGAGTTTAGGGCCTTTATCTGTGGTGTTGAAAAAATAATTATGTTCCGTCTGATGACAAAATGATCTGGGTACATGTGACCCAATGTACAAAAGGGTTTCAGAGAACGGAATTCTTTTACAAATCGCTGAATACTTGTACATAAGCTAAAGTAAAGTGATCTGCCATATCAAATACATCTTCAACGCCCACTTACAAAGACTTTGTCTGTGTTGTAAGAAGGCAAGACTGTTGTGAAGAGTCCATCAGGCGTTGTGGTTATGTTGTTGCACCGTCCAACAGCACACACCTCCATGACAACACCAGCAGCAGGAGAGTCATCAGGCAGACTAGCTCTCAGCTATTGAGGGCAAACAATCAGTCATAAAATAGTATACTTTAGCTTTTAGCTTTTTTATCTAGTAAAATGTTAAATATTTAGATTTTTTTTATTACAGTTCCTTGGTGTTGGATTCCTGCAGTGAATCTTGTTAAATATAGAAACATCATTACTGTTACATCCGAGTTCCTAGAGACTGTCTGTAGGGTAATGGGGTCTGGGAGACGTCACTCAATATTTATTCAAGTACTTTTCAATGTAGTTTAAGAAGTCTGTATTTGTATAGTATTTGAGATTCACTATGTGTATTTATATAAATCAAATCATCATAATGTGCTAATTTTTCAGTTTTACCGATTTTCTTCGGGTTTTTTCTCTCATAAGTTTACGTTATAATTTCCGTTAATGTAAATGTTTATTTCTCTCTCTACAGAAGCATTATCCTCTTGATATCACATACTACAGAACATTTAACGACTGTACCACATTAATTCAGTTTTTTTTTTAAATTTTATTCATTTCGTGACCAAAAGAGGATAGTTATTAATTTGTAAAGCATTACAGCTGTTAATGTAATTTTATGATATTTTCATGAACAAACCTTTAAGGTAAAAGGGAGATTCGGCTTCATGTATTTATCCTCATGAATAACCTTGAAAGACACAGCTTGGCGATGGATGGTGGCAGAGTCCCGGGCACTGAGCTCTATGTTGGTCCCTTCTTCAGTCACTTTGGCTGAAAGCGAGAGGGTGTTTACGTTGCAAAGCATCGTCTTCATTTGTCTTGCCGTAATCTCTACGTCCTTACAACCAGAGATCTGCAACATATTACCATCAATACCACCAACCCTTATTGCATGGTCTTTAAGATGATCCCACAGACGAGAACAATTTCCACTCAACATTATCATTAGCCACAAATGTACAGGATTATCGGAACAAAATTATCCCCAACTTATCAATTTTCCTACAATCATGTATCACATACTGTATATACCAACACCTACAGTCTCACCCTATTAAAGTCAGGAATTGTAAATCTTATGCTGGGATATTAAAAGAATTAAATGCAGATCAATAAGCTGCTTTAAATGAACAACAATAAGTAAATATTAAGTTAATGTGGCCGGTAAACTTTCTCCCATTCCTTATACAGTAGATCCATCCTACCAAGCCACAACTTAAACCAAACTCAACCACTATGAGCTGGGGACAGTAAGGATAGAGGCCCTATCCTAATACCTGTACTTCGATTAGGATGTGGCTCAAGCAAGACCCACCAGGATTTACAAAAAAAGGGTAGGAAGGGTTGTGAGGATGGGTTGGGAGTTTGACTTTGCTGGTTGGTCGAGTTATTGACACAATGGCGGGGTGCAAGGCTGGAAATACTCACTGTGTCATTGTGGGTGACAGTGGCTTCACAATCTTTTCTCTCACCGTTGCTGATAGTCAGTGTCAAGTTGCCCTTAACTGATCGTCCAAATGTGTAACTGTCAAATATAGTTAAAATAGGATTAAAAAATGTCTCCAAATAACTAACACACACACACACACACGGCCTGTTCAAGAAAACTTTCAGTCTTGTTAATACTGAGGAGCCACCTTAACCACTACACAACTCCCCAACATAGTAAATCCACTTTATGGGTGGAAAATCAGTCTCATTCCTCTTATATTGAGTAATTACATGTAATCCTGTTCACTGCTGAAGTTTTTTTTTTTTTTTTTGACTGCAGGTAAGCCAATCACGCCCAGAGTCGACTTGTTTATTAAGGTCCTTTACAGTATTGAACGAGATATTCTGATATTGAAGACCTTTCCTACTTTGATATATATTGGTGTTTTTAGATTTGTATTTATGTTCATAATATTCCATTCCAGTTTTTCCTGTACTCTTCACAAACCAACTTTTTACCCTACTACAGGACACCACTTCTACACAACTTCTGAAAATCTGTAGCTACAGTATAAATCGTTACTTCACAAATCAAAACCAAAAACTAACCCTGCTATTTATTTTCAATGATTTTGTAGTGAATCCATTTTTGTTTTGCTAATCCATATTAAATTTCAAACTGTGAGGTTCTTCCCGACTCAATACACCTAAACACGAGACCAACAAACTGTAGAGGATCTCACTTGGCACACACGGTGAAGGTGAACTGCTCGTCAACAGCCAAGATATATTTGGGCTTCGTAAGTGTCACCTCAAACCTTGGCAACACAAAGTCCTCCACCTTGAAGTCTCTAGTTGTAGTCCCGCCATCTGAAGCCTTCACGTGGATGCGGTAGGTTCCCTGAGGAGTATTATAGCCTGAATGAGTCACAGTGGTTTGTTGTGAATGTCAACTTCTTTCACTTTCTCCCTCACCTCTCCGTGCCTTATATTCTCCACCACCACCATCTCTTTCACCTCTCTTGCCTCACTCTCTCCCCTCCTCCTCACCTCTCTTGTCTTGTCTCTCTACCCTCCTCACCTCTTGCCTCACTCTCCCCCCCCTTCCTCACCTCTTGCCTCACTCTTCCCTCCTCCTCCACCTCTCTTGCCTCACTCTCTTCCCACCTCCTCACCTCTTGCCTCACCCTCTCCTCACCTCTCTTGTCTCACCCTCTTCCCTCTTCCTCACCTTCTCTGGTTCTTTGGCCAGGCTAACGTCGAGATGGACCAGCCCATTAGGATTGTCCACATTATTCCACTGGGCGATACGAGAGCTAGCAGGCGTCGTCACCCACACTTCTGGATACTGTCAGGGGAGGCAGATCACAGGAACATCACACCTATGTTCTCAACCTTTATTATTATGGACAATAACCTCTATTGACATAAATCACAAGGCTAGCTGGATAACATGAATTACGAGTTAAATAACATTACATCAAAATCCTGTAATACATAACACCAAAAAATATTGTACATGAAAGCATCACTGGAAGACACACTGGTACAGGGTAAATTCATTCATCCTGTGGTCTCCATTTCCCCACCTGTCTTCATTCTTCACTAATATATAGCTCAGTATCACTCACACACACACACTCCATGTATACTTTCATACATCCATCTTTGGGAAACATTTCATGTTCATGTAATTTCTTTATCCTAAGGTACCCGTGGAAACTATTTACACTTTTATCCTTTTATTTTTTTCATTTATAAAACTTTGGAACTCACTTCAGTAAGCTTTTGTACACTTACAGGAACACTCACTTCAATAAGCTTTATGAATACAGTAATAAGAAATGAACCCTTGGGTTATACCCCTACGTGTTGACTGAAGTTCACACTCACATTCTCGGTGGAGACCTTCAAGTTTGCCCCAACCACAGTGAGGATCCTAAACTTGACATTCTGGCCAGGCTCATACAAGTGCTTGTCGGTCTGGACGAAGGTGAGATCCCTCGTTTGCCTGAGTGTTATCTTCAGTGAACCGTCTATGTTGACACCATTCACAGTGCCGAACAGGTGCAACTCAACTCGAGAATCCGTCAATTTTGGTACTTGCACCTCGTAGCATACCTCTGTCTTCCCTGCAAACGTAACGGGTTTAAAGACTAGACAGTTTTGTTTCATTGTAGCTATCATTGAAGTGTGACCCTTCAATGTTGTAGTAACAGCAAGAGAGATCAAACACTATCACTGACCATTCAAATCCCGTACCACCTGACCTGACTAAACTAAAATACAAAGTCCTCCTCACCCCTACATGCTCTATATGTACAGACAGGCCCAGAGATAAGGTACCGTTTCACAATGAGAAATAACATGTACTGTATATCGGGTACTTGTATCATATTCTTACAAAATATATATAAACATCCGAGCACGATTTAAAACATACTGGAACATACTGCGCTAACTGACCTACCGAACCACCAACCTCCCAACTAACCTGCTGGAATTTTTATTATAGAAATAGGATCGAAGGTTGCGTTGGCTTGGTTGAACACTTGCTGAGGGGTAAGTTTGAATGTCAGTTCTCCTGCAGGTGCTGTTGAGTTAGTCACGTACACACACACCTGAGCTTGTTCACCTGCCGTCCACTCCCGCGGCGTCGTGATTACATAACCACTGAAGTAAACGAAAGGGTTTATACATATTCGACTACAAAAAAAAAAACTTTCATGCATCCGATTTGTATTTTCAGCAAGTAACAAAAAGCCAAAAATGTGTTCATACAAATCTGACCACAAAATCCGTTTTCATAAATTTGACACTTTAGAATTTGTACAATATTCATACAATATTCTTTACTGTTCTTAGAAACAATAGTTACAATATAAGAATAATATAATAGGGTTACATAATAGGGCGGCCAGAACTTTTAATCTAGCAGCACCAAACTTCCGCAAGAGACAGTTTACTCGTGACTTTCCCTATAAACACGCAAAAAATACAGATGAGAGAGACAGGAAGAAGTAGAGGAATATCAAGAGAAACTAACAATTCCAGGTTTGTCTTCTATACATATTAAGAGTCGTGACGGGGATGTTTTAAACCCTTCAAAAAATCAATCTTTCGCGCTCTTGCTCTCTCGCTCAGCATCTAAAACATTCCAGCCCTTCACCTCAAGGACAAGTCAGTCAGGAAACATGCAGAGTCATTAGCCCTCAGGTCTTGTGGTTTGCCTCTACCATGTTCCTAGACTACCTCTCCCGAGCTCTCAAGGTCTGCAGTCCATTGCTACAACCTGCTCTCTCCACCCCCCCCACTCTCTCTGAAGACCTGTTACCACGCCAAAACTTAGTGTCGTTAATTCGTTCCTAAATTTGACAATAGTCTTAAGCGTGTTCGTAGCTGTGAAAAAACTTGAAGATTCCGTTTAAGCGTTCGTAATTGTAACAAGAAACAGCTTCCGTCCGTTAACGCGTTCGTAATATTACCAACACTCAATAACATCAGCAGCAGAGCGAAGGTGACTCCAAGGGCTGGTGACACGAGCTTGTTTGGCGAATGAAGTAACTGGAAGACTTTAATCAACACCGCATCTACGGGTTACAAGAGAGATTTTGTTGTACACCTACTAACTAACTGCCTTTAAAATTCTGTCGACACGTTAACGCACTCTGTCTTGAAGAAATATTATTAGAAACCTTCACGTAAGGTCTTTTATTTTTGTTTAACTCACTCCGTCTTTACATTTCATAACTAAAGCAATCAAGGTTAATTTTTCACACCATAACGCACTCTCGCTGTCTTAAAAAAAAAAAAAAATAACCACAACACATTAGTTCCAAGTCATTAATTTTCAAATATTTTTTATCTTTGTACTGTAATAGCAAACTGTTATTTTACGACTAGAAAAGTAATCAACAACGCTTCTACGAGTTTCCTTCCCTGTTATTAAGTTATATTTGGGACTAAAAAAGTAGACCTTCAAGCAATTTGTGTGTGTGTGTGTGTGTGAGAGAGAGAGAGAGAGAGAGAGAGAGAGAGAGAGAGAGAGACTGGTCAGATATGTAAGAGGGAGTTGAGAGCTAAACGTTTCAGTCTAAAAACCTCGACAATTTATCAAGATTTGTCACCAGTCAGTATTTCAGCACAAAATTTCCGTTAACTCTCATCACATTGTTTTACGTTATCCTCAGCTGACTTAATCTAATTTAATCTTCCTAACCTACATAACCAACCTAATCTACCAAACCTAACCAGACCTTACCTAACGAAACCTTACCCAAGTCCATGAGGTTTTTATCCGTGTACCAGTGTCACGTTGAAGAGGAACACCACCCCCAACCTCTTCCTTCTGGCTCATCAAACCTCGTGACCGGAAGGAAATTATTTTTTTACTACACAACAACTCGCGCACAAAACATAGCTTGACATTGATTATGTGAGCTGGATGATAGGGCAAGTTTCAGTATCAATTGTAATCTTCAGCCAAGAGCAAGTTTTGATTCGTCGTTCTACCGTCTCTAAACAGTCGATTAACAACTGCGTAATTCACTGATGCAGGGTAAAATAGGACCTAAACTTATATATTTTCAACCTTATTCTTGCAACGTTCTTAGAGAGGTCGCATACCTTTACTAAGCAGCCATATTCAGTCATGCCTTACATAGAGATTATTGCCATATAACGATCACTTTCGTGTGGTTCTAAAGGGTTAAAAAGTCGCATTAGGCGTGTCGATATACATATAAGCTAAAAGTGAATAACATACACTAACCTAACTTACTATAGGAATACTGTATATCAGAGGCCCGGAAATTCGTCAACGTTGAGCCACAAACACTTGCTTCAAAATAACAGCAGCACATTCTTTAACACAAGGCCAGTCTTCCAGAACACAGGAGGACAAACTCAAGGAAAAAGAAACGGATGTAAGCCCTGTGATTAACCCCGAGTGTAAATATCTTTCATTTTTCTCAGCACATTGTGGTTTGCTATGTGGAGCTGGTATTTGAAGAACTACATTCCTCAGTCAATTTGTTATTTTAGCGAGTTATATTACAAGTAACTCAATGTAAAGTTGCATGTGGATGTAGAAACAATTTCTATACATTACAAGAACAAAAGTGAAAGGTTTCTACCAATGCAGACATACAATTACCAACGCACTCGAGTATTAAATTCGAGAAAGTTTAATCTGACATTTTGTTTTTTACAAGCAAATAAAAGGGATATTCGAAAGTAGAAGATAACTTCTTAATATTGCGGTATATTATTAAATAACTGGATGAATGTAGCCAAGAGAGTTGTTGTGGAGAAGAGGAGTCAGGATCCTTGAGAGAAATATTGGTGCAATCCCATTACATAATAAGCCTCAAGCCTCCCCAGTTGAGCTACACAACACGGTTACCAAGAACTACACACTGTTCTATCCAATAAAACATCCCCACCTATTGTTGTAACCGAGATTATAAAAGTTTCCGTATGATATTAAAATTTCCCTCAAAGATATTCAGTGATCAATCATTCCGCAGCCTCGAGTACTATTCCAGACATCAGGGCGTTAAACTTAGCATATACTACCGTTGCTTAAGGTACCCATGATAACGGAGCTTGTATTATGATACGATCATGTTTAGCAGTACAGTATGCTTTGTATATACACTTCCTTGAATTTATCTTCGAACAAGTTCGTTTTCATGTAGCAACGCCGTCAACACGTCCCTGAGTCTGAGAAAGAGAAAGCTGCAATAATAATAATAATAATAATAATAATAATAATAATAATAATAATAATAATAATAATAATAATAATAATAATAATAATAATAATAATAATAATAATAATAATAATAATAATAATAATAATAATAATAATAATAATAATAATAACAATAATAATAATAAAAGGTTTATTGAAAAAGTTTGCAGCCCGAAGGCTGAAAATATACATTGGACATAAATGACTTATTACATACATTGGTGGTTTAACAAAAGCCTTCATTAGAGAAAGGTGAAGGAACATACAGTG